>NC_043707.1:5408723-5436760 GCF_006229205.1 Suricata suricatta
CAGAGATTGGTTCAGACACGGATGCAGCACCCAAGTCAGCCCCAAAATACAAAATGTCTGGGCTGTGAAGCTGGTAGGGTGTAGACCCTGAGGTGCTGGTGACTGTCTTGTTACCTCCTGGGGAGAACCTTCCAGAGACCAAAGTATAGAGAGAGCGAGAGAGAGCTGAGCATTGCAGACAGTGTCCAACGCCGGAGAGCAGCATCCGGGGGCGCCTCAAACCATGTGCAACCTTCCTCTCTACACTAGTTTTCCGGGGCTTCTCTAACAAACTAACTTGAACTTAGGGACTTAAAACTTCACAAATGTATTTTTCCGTGGTTCTGCAAGCTCAGAAATCTGAAATCGAAGTGTCTGCAGGGCCATGCTTCTTTGAAGGTCCTAGAGGAGGCTGCTTCCTGGGCTCTCCCAGTTTCTAGCCACTCCAGATGTTCCTGGGCTGGTGGCAGGGTCACCGCAGCCTCTGCTTCTGTTTCTACAAGGCCTGCTTTCCCGTGTGTCAGATCCATCCCCGTTCTCTCATACGAGGACATCTTCACTTGACTTAGGGTCCATCCTAAACAAGGGATCCTCTCATCTACATATCCTTGACTTAATTACGTCTGCAAAGACTCGATCTCTGAGAAAGCCATCTTCACCATACCAGGAGTTAGGACTGGCGCTTACCTTCTTTTTTTGGAGGAGTGGGGGTGGGGCAGTGAGGCACAGTTCACCTCACTACAACTTCCATTACTTTTTCTTTTACATAATCTGTGAATCCAGTCCCCACGCCTTAACCCCTTGAAGGAGCCCTGGTCAATACACCCTCTGGTGTCTCCAATTTCCGACATACAGAGCTCAAAAGTTCTGTAAAGATAATTGAGCTCAACACCTTAAGATATGCAGCGGGGCTGGGAGACCCCTCTGCCGCTTGCATGGCCAGGGAAGACGGCGGTGTGGACCCCCAGCCAGGCCTTCAGCTCTTTAGAACTTGGAATGGAAACGTGATCATTGTGTGAAATGCCCAGAACAATTGATAAAGACACAGTTCTCTCTCTTTCTTCACTGAGGAAGCCAAAACCTAGCCTTGGTTGCACAAGCTTGGGTTCTGGCCTGGGACTGGTCCCCAGCCTTGTCCACACCACCTACATTTCTTAAAGTCAGTTACTGGATCATTGTGTGTCAAGAGGCAGCAGTGATCCTGCCATGCAGCTCGGAAATCTGCAGATCTTGCCACAGTGACTTTCCCCCCTCCCAACTGTGGTTCTCAACTTTACAAAGGACATCCCAGAACCACTTTCAGAATTTTGAAAATGCCACAAGAAATCACACTGCTTTACTTTAAGCTGGACTTCTGTGAAGCCGGTGGTGACACAAATTATCTGAGCCGCTGGTCAGCGATTGGGTACATCTTAGATGATCCCCTTGCAGAGGAGCAAAGAGTCAATGGAAAGTTCTACTTGACGTTTTGGTTGACAAAGTTCCTGTTGAGAAGCATTTAAGGACTTCTCAGTAGCATTGTTTGGAAAGCCTAAATCTCAGAGAGCCTTTGTCTGAAGGAGCCTGGTGGAAATCGCTGCTCATCGTGTGATCCCAGTAATTCAATCCTAACATCCCTAAACTCCTTTCCTCCTTTGTAAGGGTGACCCAGGCCACTACCTATGTCTCAGGATTAGTGGAGACAGCAAATGCAATGCACTTAGCACAGTGTGTGGCATATATTAGATGTTTAATAAATGATGGCTGAAATGGTTATGAGTCACTTCATCATCCCTAGACTTTCCTCCTTCCCTGGCATGTGGGAGTGTAAGTCTTATAAAGAGCCTGCCTGGAGCGTGAAGTGGCTTCATCCAGGCTCTGCAAACAGCGATCTTGGCCAAGGGCGGTTATTACAGAATTGCCCCTGGGGACCTTGCGGGCAGAGTAAATTGCTAATTTAAAGGAAATCAGTGGGGCTCCTGGGTGGCTTAGTGTATTGGGCATCTGACTTCAGCTCAGGTCACGATCTCACAGGTCATGGGTTCAAACCCTATGTCAGGCTCTGTGTTGACAGCTCAGAGCCTGCAGTCTGCTCAGATTCTGGGTCTCCGCCTTTCTCTGCCCTTCCCTGACTCGTGCTCTGTTTCTCTCTCTCTCTTTCAAAAACAAATAAACATGACAATTAAAAAAAATAAAAGGAAACCAATGTTGTTCACTTTTTGAGGTATAAAAAATATTGGAGTTCATGCCTGGAATGACCAGTTATAGATGAATCCAGTTTTCATTGTGATTTTTTGGAAGCATGAGTAGAGTTACGCAGTAACATGTAACCAAATAGGGATGAGAATGATAATGTTTTGGTTTCTAGTGTTTCTTCAGCTTAACAGGCTTTCTCTTATGCCCTGGATTGATTAGCCACTCCTACAATCTGCACTGAAGTAGGTGCTGCTGTGGACCCCATTGCACAGAGGAGGAAACTGAGGTGGCAGCGAGATTTGCACAAGGACACGAAAAGGAGAAACAGCAGAGACAGCAGCAGCGGTGAGGTTAGCCTCAAGCAGCCGGGCTTGCTGCCAGCTTCTGAATCAGTATGCATCGTGCCTCCAAGCGGGACATGTGTGCTCGAAATAGAGGGTGTCAGAGGAAATCTGAGATCCATGTTTCCTCCAGGAAATAGGACTTGGGCTCTGAGGAGCAATGTGCATCACGAGGTTTTCAACAGCCAGCTGGAGGTTCGCTCTTGAAAGTTCCGGCTCTGCTGGCCGCGCACACCCACATTAGTGTTATTAGAGGATGACCTGGCCTCTGTGAGGCGGCCACCCCTCTTCTCTGTCCCCAGCCCCTCACAGGGCGTCAGGCGCGGGGTCGGTGCAAACTGAATGGACATCACAAGTTACCAGGTGCTGCTCAAGGCTCTGAGAACATAAGGGTGAGTGGCCTCAGGCCCAGTTGTGGCTCTCAGAGATCACAGAGTCTCTTCAGAAAGACACATATTAAACAAATAGTTGCAGAGGCGCTGCGAGGGAAAGTATGTGGCCCTTTGAGCGAGGATCAACAGGTGTTTCTGCTTGGCTTGAGGGAGAAAGGGTGCCCCTTGTCATCCAAGAAGCTGGGTCTCATAAGAGCATTTTAGGCTTGTGGAAGAGGGTGCAGAGGGGAGATTCAAAGGGAGAGGCCAATTTAGAAGATGCCTTTGCATTTGATGAATGAAAGGCAAGTTAGTGAAAAGTAAGGGAGTCGGACTGGGAAACTTGTGAGCACAGAGCAAGAGGTAAGGGAGAGATGACCATGATGCTGTCAGAGACGAGATCCCGCAGGTGTGTCAGAGTTCAACATTCAGGTCTGAATCCTAAGGGCAGGGAGAATACACTGTCAGTCCGTCAGTCTGCCTGTCTATCTGTCCATCTATTCATGGAATCCACCATATATCTATACATCTGCTCCTCATCCATCTATGCATCCATCCATCCCTCAGGTATGTCATGTACTATTGATCTTTCTATCTATCCCTCCACTCATCATACCTATGTAGGTTGGTGAGTAGGTATGCATGTACCTATACATTCACCCATCATCTATCTTTCTATCCATCTGTCTATGAAACCTATCATCTGTTTATCTATCTGTACATCCACCGATCATCTACTTATCCATCCATCCATCCAGTCTACCATATCGATCATCTACTTATCCATTCATCCATCCAGTCTACCATCTGTAATCTCTCTGTGCATCCTCTTATCATCTATCTGCCTGCCTGTTTGTTGACTTACCTACCTACCTGTCATCTATCAGCAGTAGGATGGTTATCACCGGGAAACAGGTGAGGAGGAGTGAAGAGTCCATGGGAGGGCCAGGTAGGACCTACAAGAAGAAGCATCGAAGTCTCAGCCAGTATGGTGGCAGTAGATAGATTTGCGAAGAGTGATGGAAAACAGAAACACTGAACAGTTGCCTGACCTGACCTACATATACGTTCCTCCGCACAGCTTTACAGCTTCCCTGTTGGCCATGCCTTTCCAGGCCAAGACCAGACTACTGATGAACAGGAAAGTATTTGTTCAAGAATTCTATTGCTGCCCTTGAATGCCAGGTCCAAGACGTTGGCCCCAGTAGATCTTGGCCCAAACAGTCCCTCTTACATGGTCTGTGCCCACCTGCCTGTGGAGCTGTGCATTCCCTAGGAACGTGTGGGCAGCAGCAGGTGACCAATCTGTAAAGCTAAGAATTTAAGGGGAGAGGGATTAGAAGCAAGCAGATACACTTTCTGAGGAATCGGGCTGTCAGTCTGAAAAAAGACACCCCTTATCACTGCTCCAGTTCCTCCCACCAACTGTTCAGCTGCCCCGGGTGCCAGAAGGATGAAAATGCTCTGGGAGAGAGGTTGGCAGATCTGCTGATGGCTGCACAAAGGCACGGCATCTGTTCTCCTATGGAAGAAGTGCAGGTTTCTGGGGCTGGGGGGGGTGGGGTTGGGCACAACCCTGGGACACGTGAGGGAACCCCTGGAATGTGTCCCTCGTTCTGTGCTTGCTCCCCTGCACCCCCCACACAGGGTCTGTGTGCCTTGGCTGCCCAGTCCGGGACCTTGTGTTCCTTGGGTCTGCTTTGGCTTCCCTTTCTGTCCAGAGTGACTGACAGCCTTTTCTCCATGATGCCTTTAACTCAGCAAAGACCCCCAGGCTGGCTGTCACTCCCAGAAAGATCTTTGAAAAGCAGCCTGGTGAAATTAGCAGCAGTGGAAATGATGAGCACATTTCTTTCTCTTTACTTATTCCCCCCCTTAATCAGATATTGTACTTTTTTTATGCTCCCATCTCATGAAGCTTGAAACCTAGGGTACCTCTGACCACCCCTGTCCTAACTGAGAACTCAAGGCTCTCCCCCATCTTTGGCTCACATTCTCTGGTAGCATTTTCTTGGAGCAGTCCTCAAGATTTAGAAGAGGAAATTTGCAGGGAAACCTCTGAAGGTTGTTAGGGTGTGGGTGGCAGGTTCCTCCCATCCTCCCCGAGGACTCCCAGAACCCACAGGGGCAGGCGTGGCACCCAGCACACATGCAGGCTCCCTTCTCAAAGCAGCCTGTCTGCCCCCCCTCCTCACTACCTTTTTCCTCATATGCTGGATGCCACCTTCATTACCTCAAAGTGTGTTTATCTAGGTGCCCTTTTAGCAAAACCTGTGGGTATTCTGGCTGCTGGAGGCCATTTGTGACTCTTGGCTGTGTGTCAGCATCACACAATAAGCTCATTAGAAGTGAACACCAGTCCGTCAATGCCCAGATTAGTGGGTGCTCAGGAAGTATACTTTAAGAGAAGACATCAGAGTAAAGCCTGGATATTAGAATCCTCTGCCTTTCATCTCCAGCAATTAATACAATCCTGATCTGAGAGGTGCCAAGACCACTCATCAGAAAGAACTTAAGGCATTGGTTGAGAGCATTGATTTTGGAGTCTTTCAGAGTCCTCTCAGCTGTGTGACTCCCCTATACTTACTTAAGCTCTCTGAGCCCCAGTGAGGAGGACAGTGAAGCTTTTGCAGAGAACTTGGAGATCACGGATAAACATGCTTGGGCAGTTGACTCAACAGTATTCTTTAGGGCAGGGCTCAGGATGAGGTGAGCAGGGCAAAACTGGACTTGGACAGGGCTAGAGTCTGTCTTTAGTTAAAACGTTGACATTCTCTTCCTTACGCACGCTTCACATTTATTTTGATTTATTAAATGTTTCATTAAAATATAGTGTGTCTTGAATGCTGTGTTTTGTGGTGCCCCTTCCGTTCTGCCCCCCATCCTAACCCTGGCCCGAATTTTGAGCTTTCCCCATGTGTTAGGTGCTTTGCTAACCACTGGGCATGCTGTGCTATGTCCCCCGGATGCTCTGAGGGGCTTGTAATTGATTCCCAAGCAAAGAGTCAGGATGCAATAAGGGCACTTGTAATTCAACGTAACCAGAAGTCCTTACAAAATAAGAAGATAGGCCAAGTTTCCTGAATCAACACTGCCATCAAAGAATGACCTGGGCCCTGGAAATGTTCTTGTTCTTTCCTTTTCTCTCATAGTGGCTTGGCCCTCAGGCTTTTCCCTTGAAGTCACATTAGCTAGAATTGGGTCAAAATGCCCTAACTTTAAGGATGGCTGAGAAAAGTGACTACCTGGCGTGTTCAGCCTCTGTAGAAGGAACTAGATTCTTCCAGTAAGACCACAGGACCTTTGACTTCCCATCTGCCTGAAACACACACACCGACGCAGACACACACAGACATGCACACACTTTTACTACTGCTCCTTTTTGGCCATAATATTTAGGGAAGGAAAAACATCTTTTTCTTCCATTCTTAGTTCTTTCCTGGGATACCTATAACAGTAGACAGACTGACAAGAGAAAAACATGTAGATTTATTTAACACAAGTTTTATGTGATGTGGGAGCCTCACAAGCAAGTGAAGACCTGGAGGAATGGTTACACATGAGCGTTTTGATGCTAGGTTTGAGGATGAGTGGGAAGTCCAGAGGACGTGATGGGCTGAGTACAGTGAACTGGGGTAACTTAGCCAGGTCCGTTCGTCCAGAGTCCTGTCTGTGTCCCTCTGTCTTGGAGATCCGGATGGTCCTTCCCTCCGGGTAGAGGAAGGGTTCCTCTCACAGGAGAGTTTGATGACCTGCTTCAGGGTCAGCGAGTCTTTCCAGCACAGGCCATTTCTCAAATTCCTGCAGTTGGAAATATTCAGTATTTCAAAGTGCCCGATTTTGGAGCAGCGGGTTGTGAACCCTGTCGAAATATGTGACAAATTCATTCAGTGAGTATTTGTTGAGTATGAAGACCATCCTATCTTCTTGAAATACAGGAATGAACAGAGCCCCCCTGAGCTCATGGAGCTCATAATCTTGGGAGGAATACAGACATTCAATAAATAATTAGCCCACTAATGGGAAGGATTCTCAGAAAATGTTATTTCCTAGAGATTTAAAATAGGGAGAGTGTGCGCTAAAGGACAGCTGAGCTGGAACTGCTGGTTGGATTCTCCTAAGAGACCTTGCTGGGAAATTCATGTGTTACCTGAGATATGACTCAAAGGAAGGTGTCAGCCACAGAGGCATCAGGAGGGGAGCAGTCCACCTAGAAGGAACAGGGGCCATGACACCACTGGAGGGTTTTGAGCAGTAGGATGACCTCCTTGTCATGGAAGGATCCCCATCTATTATGTGGAATGTGGAACATGGATAGAGTTGAAGACAGAGACTCTGATTGTGAAACCATTGTGGTAGACCTGGCAAAAGGCATCGATGGTTGGAACGAGGGTGCTGTGAGCAGAGAGGTGGGTGATGCTCATGTCCAATCACATGTATAGATTCGGGGGAGTTAGGGATTCCATGGGAGTTAGGGTGAAAACCACTGGTGTGGGATGAGAAGGGAAGGTGGGGTGAGCCTGTCACCCCCACTGTAGACAAGGCTTGCCTGGAAGTTTGCTGTGGTGCCATGTAGAGAGGAGAGGGGCAGAGGACAGGGATGCATTATTTTTCTTTTCAAGGGAGTTATTACAGCATTTCCCTCCATTATGGTCAAAAAAAACCCCTAAAATGTAATATCTTAACCATTTTTTAAATTTATGGTTCAGCTATATTGATGTAGTTTCATTTATTTTTTTAAGTTTATTTATTAATTCTCAGAGAAACAGAGCATGCATGTGATTGGGGGAGAGGCAGAGAGAGAGACATTGAGACAGAGAGAGGGAGGGAATCCCAAGCAGGCTCTGCACGTTGACACGGAGCCCGATGTGGGGCTCAAACCCACGAACAGTGAGATCACAGCCTGAGCCAAAATCCAGAGTCAGTTGCTTAACTGAGCCACCTAGCACCTGTTAATATTATTTTAAATATGTCTTTAGAATTTACTTTTTATCTTTAAATCTGTAACCGCATACCCATTAAAGCATTTAAGTTCCCATTTCTCCTCCACTTCCATGTTTCCGTAGCCACCATTCTACTTTCTGTTTCTATGGGTTTGACTGCCAGAGACGCCTCATGTAAGTGGAGTCATACAGTGTCTGTCCTTCTCAGCATCGTGTCCTCAAGGTTCATTCACATTGTAGCCTGTGTCAGAATTTCCTTCCTTTTTAAGGCTGAATAACATTCCATTGTGTGTGGATAGACCACATTTTCTGCATCCATTCATCTGTTGATGGACATTTGGTTTGTTTCTACCCCTTGGCTATTGGGAACAATACTGCTGTGAAATATAGGTGTGCAAAATACATTACAGTATACTTTTATTCTGAATGGAATGTTCCAGAAGGAGAGATGTTTATGATGGAGGGGAACAAGCAGAAGATTGTGAGAGCAAATCCCCAGAGAACAAGAGTCTAAGTGGAGGGACTGGCCTGGTAGGAACAGGGGTGAGTGCCCCTCATTCACAAGAACAGATAGGAAACCAGGGACCAGATATACAGGGAAGCTGGTACATTTGGTGGCACATGGCTGAGGAAATTTCTGTTTGAATGCTTCTTTTTTCTCAATGAAGTTAGAGGTAAGACTATCAGCTTCGTGTGTGTGTGTGTGTGTGTGTGTGTGTGTATGTGTGGAGGGGTGGTGCATCAGAGGTACTACCCCATTAGTAGAATGAGTGATTAACTATAAGTAGCTGAAATCAAGTTGATGCATTTCCTCATAGGCCACGTAGACAACATAAACCTCAGCTTTGTTGTCAGACAAAAGCAGCACTTATTATAATGGTTGGCATTTCAGAGATAATTCAGCTCTAAGAGATATTAACACATCAATCCGTCAGGAAGCATTTTGCCCAGTGATACCAGCAGTATAATATGTAAGTGATGGACTGTTCTGGAGACAACCAGGAATTCTCTTTTGCTGAAAAACTCCTATTTCTAGCAGCAGCTTAACGCTGATTTTTTTTTTCAGCTTCTATTTGGAGAGTCTGTTTATTTCTTTCTTCCCTGGGGGATAGTGAGATAGATATTGTAAATGGTGAGGGCTTTTTATTGTTTTTGACAGTTATCAAAAAAACAGTTTTTTTTTTTTAGAGCTGGGCCATCATCGACTGAAAAATAAACCCTTTTGGGATTTTTGAATCAAGTGTACTGAAATGTGTGTGTGATAGTCACTTTTAGATTTTAGGGAGTCTAAGTGCACTTATTAATTGGGGATTGTTATAAAGCGTGTGAATGCAGGCACCTATGCTTCTCTTCAGGAAATAATGATCTAGTTTCTAGTGATATAAATCATATCCTTTATTTGCATTTCTGGAAGGCCATCAAGAGGGGGCCCCTTTATGGGAGCCCGGTTCACATTCCTTCTTTAATCCTGACTCAAACTCACCAGCGGGGGCCACTCCACAAACCCGAGAAAGGTCGTGTCTGCCATTCCTTTCTCCTCTTCTCTCTTCAAGACTTTGCAGTCTTCCGTGGCCGCCTATCCTGTTAGCTCTCCCCAGCCTCGCATTCAGTGCTCCCAGGACCTTCTTCCCCGGGCACAGCTATCTGTGAAATGAAGCTTCTCTTCTGTCCTCAGCTTTGAGTCACATCAACAGAATCCCTCTCTGCCCATCATTCTAGCAGGAAGGGTCCCCGCATAATGTAAGACTGCCTGGTGGAGTGAGAAGAGCAGACCCCCCCCAGCACATCTTCAGGGCTCAGAGAGAACTGGGCAGGGTTTCATTCTGTTTGGGACCCAGCCCTGGCTTTGCTGGCCCATGCAGCAGGACTAAGCGAGGGGGGTGAGCGGTACCTGTGTTTGAGAGGATGTAAAGAACCCGCTAATCAGGGTAAGCCATCTGCCAATGCAACAAGCAAGCTTAATGTAAGAGTCTACGATACAGAAAGTGTCAAAAATTTAAGTAAGGACAAGATGGGACAGAGTCAGATTAGAGGAGGGCAAGTGAGGTGACTCATACAAGTGCAGGGTTGGATCATGTTTTTATTTTGACCTTGGAGATGCATCGTCATGGGTTTTCTGCCTTAATATTTTTTATGTAAAAACACCATCCAAATATTTTGCATCTTGATTACTGAATTTTTGGTGCCCCTGAAGTTGTGTGTCATGAGTGAGTGAGGGAGTGCATCACACGCCTCTCCCAGGTCCCAGCCCTCCTCTGTCTGACTTTCCACCCTCTCTCCCCTTCTCTCTGATGGTGGCTTCTTCCCACTCATTTCCAGATACTGACTCAGGTCTGCCAGGCACCAGGCCATAGAAGGTGTCTTGATTGAGGTGCAACACTGGCCAGGCGGTGGGTGGTTGACTTTGCTCTGGGCAGCCCCCTCTGGACCAGTCAGGTGTGGTATACGTAAGATCCTACAAACCCAAGCTTGGTCAGTTTTACAAAATAAACTATTCAAAAGAGCAGTTCGGGCTGGCGTTTGCCATTTAAGTCTATAGACTCAGCTTCAGTACCAATTTCTTGGGGGGAATCATTTAACTGGAGCCCACACGTGAATGGCACCTGGGAGACAACTGATGAGGTGTGCATTCCCCATTCTCTAGATGAGAAAACTGAGTCACATGGTCAGAATTTGAGTCAGAGTCTAGGGGTTTCCTTCCTCAGCACTTCAGCTTGGAAACAGCTCTACTCATAGGCTGAAGGTTTCTGTTCTCCTTAAGGTCTTCTAAAGGATACTTTGTGGATATTTAGGAACTTCTTGAGTGAGTCCATAATGGTCATGATGATGGTGGTGGTGGTTGTAATGTTAGCATTGACTAAGTGTCTACCTTTTCTAGGAGTTCTACATGAGTTTTCTCGACAGTTCTACCAGACAAGCCTTGTTGTTGTTTCATAAAGGGAAAGTAGAGGGCAGAGAGGTGAAGACATTTGTTTCGCTAGCGGCAGAGCAGGGGTCTGGGCCTGTGCCGCCTGGCTGTGGAGTATGTAGTCTTACCTCCTTTTCCACCCTGCTTCTTACAAGCCCAACCCTCCCTTTGAATAAATGAAGCTAATTTTATTCTCAGAATCCAGTTTCCAGAGGCGTCTTTTTACACATCCCTGGCCGTTGGGTTGACATTTGTCTGCAGATCCCAACTCAGGACATACTGCCTCCCCCTGGACCCTGAGCCTCCCCATGGCAGGGTCCGTCTGTCTGATGACCGTGTCCGTGCTCTGGCAAGCAGGGCCTGGCGCTTTAGGAAGTTCAGGGTTATTAGGGATTGAGATGAATCGAAAGGGGATAGAGAGATGCTAAGTAAAGGCTACATCTTCGAGAACATTTCAAAACAGAAAGTCCTCTTTTCCCATCAGCAGCACAGATCACAGGGGACAGAGGCTTGTTTGCTGTACCTGGAAAACCTGCCTCCCAGGCTGGTCTAAAAACACACCTGTGAGCAGAGGGCCTCTCTGGAGAGAAAGCCTGAGCGGGGTGTCTCCCTGCTTCCCCAGAAAGGAAAATCAAACACAAACAAACAGAACAGACTCTCCCCGCTGCAGTGTGGCTGAGTGTACCCTTGCAAGGCGCTTAGCACTGTCTTGTGTCTTTGTTTCCTGGCTCCTCCAAGTGCGTCTCTCCCTTAACCTTCTCCACTCCCCTGCTCCTGGGTGTCAATTACAGCTGACTTCACAGGCTCCAGCGCCCAACACAACAGCCGGGCGCGATGCCTTGGGCCCCATGGCATAAGGCAGTGCAGCTAATTAGCCAGGCTTGGCTGTGCCCTCTGCTTCCGTTTGAAAAGCTTCTTGCAAAACAAGTTTCTGGCATTGGAGTGCATTGCTTTGTACTTTCTGGATGCTCTAAATGTCTTCATCATGGTGCTAGGCGCCTTCTTCCATGCAAGAGAATGAATATTTGTTCCTGATGCTCTGTTTTTATCTGGTCTCTGAAATTTGATGTGTCTGCTCATATAGATGTCACGATGATGATGTCAACGATGACAGCTGATGTTTGGTGAGCACATGATATCTGTCTAGGGCAGTTATAGACCCTGGATACATGTGTCCTCATTAAATCCTTATTGTGGGTAGATTTTATTATTACCCCCAATTTATAGAAGGGAAAGCTGAGGCTTTTAGAGATTAAGTAACTCACTCATGAGGCTAAAGTACCTTCTATACAGAACTACTAGATGTTTTTAAATATTATCCATTTTGATCCTTTCAATAACCTCATGCTCTGATAGTCTCCTTTTTGGGGGCCAGGAAGCTGAAGTTTTGGAAATTTATATAGGACTCCATGAATCAAAGGCTGAGTTTGGAAAGCAGAATTTGAACCTCAGTACCCTGATTGTGGAGCATATGCCCGTGGCTATGCTGTGCTCCTCATGCCATGTAAGAAATGGCTTCCACACCTTCACCTCATGCAGGTTTCTTGTGCTCCACCTCCATGCTGCTGTGGGATCCTGCACACGACACTGGACGTGAGTATTGACTGGGAACCAGGCACATAAGGGTGGGGATTACTGCTCTGCTCCGCCGTGTGACCTCAGGTCAATCATTCCCTCCCCTTAACATTGAGGTGGAACTTCAGAGAGAAGGAGATGATGCAAGAGTCTTTTCTCACGCTGGAGATAATCTACCTGAAACTATGCTTAGAGGTTCACCATGATTATTATGGCCTCAGATAACATGGTAGCAAGTGGCAGACCAGAATCCAAAGATTGGCTCTGGTCTGAGCAGTATTTGGACCATTGAAAGGTTATTTAATCCTTGATCTCAGTTTTACCCTCTTGAAAATTGAATAATAATAAAATACAGTAAAATAGTAAAAACATTATGGGATTCTATGAGGCACAGTATGATTACGCACGGGAATATAATAGCGTTCAGTCAAGAGTAGCTATTAGTGTAATTATGAATGCATTAGTTGAATCTAAGCAGTACGCATGCACAGTAGAACCACTGAATTCAAGTTGAAGCAAAGTTTTCTGAAGAGGAGAAGTAACATTGATTTACAGCTTCTGTTCTTTCTCCTGTACCTTACTATTGATTGGGGGGGGTGTATCTTGTGATTAATTAAAATCAATACCTCCAAGTAGATACTACGATGCCTTTTACAGAAGTGGAGACACCAAGACTACAGCAAGGTAGTAGGGGTGTGGCTTTCTGTTACAGATTGGGGAGCTCACCACTTCCCCCCAGGTCACAGAAATAACATGTCTCAACGGATCATAAATCAACAACATTTGAGGCATTTTCATATTTATTAAGTATTGAGAGCTTTGATCACTTATCATAGCACGGGCACTTTCCAGAAATGCCAAATTATCTTGGTGAGGATTTTACCATTTTCTTATGTTTACAAAACCCCATAGGGCACCTGGGCTCAGTCAGTTTAGCTTCTGACTCTTGATTTTTGGCTTAGGTCATGATTCCTGAGTCAGCTCTGTGCTCAGTGTGGAGCCTGCCTAAGATTTACTCTTTCTCTTTCCCTCTGCCCCTCTTCCTTAAAAAAAGAGAGAAAGGAAGGAAGGAAGGAGGGAAGGGGGGGGGAAGAAAGTGAGAGAGAAAAGACAGATGGATGGATGGAAGGAAGGAAAGAAAGAAAGAAAGAAAGAAAGACAGAAAGAAAGAAAGAAAACCACACAAAACAAACAGAAACCCATCAGATTTTGCCCAGGATAAAAATGTTCTCAACCAGATATATGCTTTGCCAGCTTCCTGTGCATTTCAAAGTGGCCATAGGACAACTTTTGGTCAAAGAGGCAACTGGAAGTATGATGGTGTCTGTGTAAGCTTTCAATTTCTTCACAGAAGGGCGCGCCTTCAGGTGCTGCTTCTGTCCCTTCCCCACCCTTTCTTCTCATCTTTCATGGAGCTTGAGGGGATCCGTGATCACCAACCACAGAGCACACTGGCTCTGTCATCACAGGAACACTGCCTCACTGGACAGGCCACCACTGTACTCACATCATGTGTGAGAACCAGTCCCTTATTTGTGGATGCCTTTGCGGCCAGGATTTCTATTACTCACAACTAAAAGCATCTCTAACTAAAATAACTTAAAAAGTCATTGCAAAATTTAATTTCTTTTATAAAAGTGGTATGTGTGTCTATGCATAATAGGGCACTTGTTTTTCCATATATATTGCCTGTTAGATTTCCTGGTATTTATGAAGACCTGTTATCATGTAACTACTTGTCTTCTCTCTTTTTTTTAATGTTTTTCATCTTTGAGACAGACAGAGCACAAGCAGGGGAGGGGCAGAGAGAGAGGGAGACACAGAATCTGAATCAGGCTCCAGGCTCCGAGCTGTTAGCACACAGCCCAACAAATACGAGACCATGACCTGAGCTGAGGTCGGTGCTTAACTGACTGAGCCACCCTCGCACCCCTGTCTTTTCTTTAGAGAAAAAAAAATCTTTTCTTTTTCCTCTGAAAGCTCATTTGCCACTTTCAAACAGAGAAAGGTGTATTAAAGAAAAGCACAGAGTTTGCCTCTTACTCTTGGCGTCTTCCATCTTTGTTTGCATTCCTTTGCTCATTGGCTACCTGTAACTGGGAAAATGTTTACCTAGCTGACATTTGACATGGGAATCAAAACAAAGTTTTGAAACAGCTTTAATAAATTAGACGTGGCAAGTTTTCACAGAAAATCCCAATTATTAACAGATGTTCATACCTCTCAAGGAAGAAGAATGACGTGGCCAAGATCCCATGCTCCTGTGTGAATTTGCAGAGCACAATGACATGAATGCAGGGCAGATTTGCGTGTGGGAAAGAAATGTTTGAAAAGGATGGTGTCCAGTGCATTTCCCGTTAAGTTAGCCCTTTAATAGGAGAGGAGAATATGCATATACCCCGATTCATGGGTCATGGAATTTCTTTGAAGCCTCATGCTCTCTTTTCCTACTTTCATTGTGTCCCATAATATACCCATGTTGGTTTATGTAACGTATCGGGCTCCCGTGCTGATCATCAAGCTGAATTAATGATCCAGAGAGATGGCCATGTTTATCTTAGTAGATTGTGTATTATCTCACATCCAGGTTTAGGCCTGGGAGCCATTCTGTAGCCAGAAAGCAAGGATCCAGGGACAAGTTTAGTTGCTTTCGATTTGAAAAGCTTTTTAAAGGTAACAACGATCTTTCACCCGTCATATCCCATTTTGATCCTTATAGAAACCTATTGCACCACTCGCCAGCATGTAGTTTTGATTTTTATGGGTTCCATTAGTAAGAAAACAGAGTCTAATTTCAGAGTCGGGGCTCAGATTTTGGGTCTTCATCTTTTAACTCCTGTTACTGTGACAGGCCGCTTCTCAGTTGTCAACGCGTGTCTGTGATAGAAGGTCTCAGAGGTGGCCCTGCCTCAGGACCGCAGTCTGTTGTCCCGTAGAGGGACTCTCGTCATCAGTCGCCCCAAGTGGTTGTTCTCATGAGCTGTACCCTTGCTTTGCACCAGGAGATTAATGAAGTGCCCCCTTTTTGTTGCTTGTCACATTTGATATTCACAATAAACGGGAGAGGTGCATTTTCTTGTGTCCCACTTTGAAACATGTGGAGACCAAAGACCAGGGCATTTCTGTCACTTGCCTAATGTCACACTGCTGGGACGCAGCCACACTGGGGTCCCAAACCCTCAGCCCCCACCCCTTGTGCTTCCCTATCAGGCAGGGCACACGGAGCATACACCGTGTACCCCCCACCCCCTCGCCTGGCCCTGTGATGTGATTTTTCCTGTTGGTGAGGGTAGAGCCCCTTGGAATCCCTACTAACTGAATGAGGTCGATGCACAGGTGTCTGCCCCATGAATTTCGTTCATCACTTCCTCACCTGTAAATAAATTATGAGGAAAGTGGAGAGTTATGAGGGGCATTCCTCGAAAACGCCAGGGGGAGAAATATCTAGAGTGATATAATTATCTATTTGCTGCTCCTGGTCTACAGGCTTGCCGGCTTTTTTTTTTTTTTTCTTTCTGTCTGTCTTTTTTTTTTTATACAGGATTATAGAAGATGAAAAGGAAACGCTTACTTCAGCTTTTAAGAGCGATGTAAGCAATTTTGCATTGCACTTACTCCCCAGAGGTGGTGTGAAAATGTTTCTAGTAAATTAAAGGATAATAAAAGCAACGGCAACATGGCAACTTTTATATTAATTTCTTAATTTTTCATCGGCTTAATTATAAATCTCTTGGGGGGAAAGGCGAGGGCTACAGGACCTCGGGAAAACAGCGTTGCATTCCTGGGCGTGAAGATCTGGTCCTCCGCTGAGAGGTGTGTGCATTGTGAGCTGGGTGCGTGGCCGCCGTGAGTAGCGTGCGCCGCTTCCGGCTGACAGGTGGTAATGCCAACTGACCAAGGCCCTGGGGCCGGGAGGCCTGGCGGTGCGGTCGCGTATCGGACAAGCCGCGCGGCCCCTTGAATGGCAGTACCGTGTCATGGCAGACACGTCAGTCTCTGCAGCTTGACGGCCTGGGTTTCAAGTCCTGCCTCTTCCTTTACGTGGAAACCTTGGCCGAGATCCTTCCTCTGTACAGTGGAGCTGATGCGGGTATTTATGTCATAGGGATGTGCGTGGGAAAGCCTGGCTCCTGGGGGCACTGCTGAGCCGCCAAACCAACTTGGGACCGTCTTCTGCCAGATTTCTAACCAAGGAAGCAATAAATACCTTACAGGTGAAGCTCCTGTTAGCCAGGTTGTGTTACTTGTACCCTGAAGCCTCCTTAGTCTTAGCCATTAAATCAGAGTGATCTAGCCGTTCACCAGGCGCCAGGCTCATTGAATCATGGACTCTCCATTCTGGACAGACTCTCAGGTCTTCCAGTGGATTTGCTGCTTTACCTCTTCTGCACCTATAAATACATTTTGAGGAAAATGCAAATTAAAGGGGGTATTCCTTTTTTTAAAAACATTTATTTATTTTTGAGAGAATGAGCCACATGCCAGGAGGGGAGGGGCAGAGAGAAAGGGAGACACAGAATCCTAAGCAGCCTCCAGGCTCTGAGCTGTCGGCATAGAGTCCGACATGGGCTTGAATCCATGAACTGTGAGATCATGACTTGAGTTGAAGTCAGACGCTGAACTAACCGGAACTGCCCCAACGCCCTGGAGTGAGGAAGGTGCATGTTAGGATAGGTAATTGCTAATATCTTATTAGGCAAAGATTTCAGATCCATTTCTTCACCCTGCACGCGTGTGTGGTTTTAAACACATAATCCTTTTCCACTTTAATCATATTTTTTTTCTCAAATCATATTTGCCTCCCTTCTGGGATGTGTGTGTCTTTAGGAGAAGATATATTTTCTTGTTTTGATATTTTTATGTCTAGCATGTTGTAAACAGTCAGAGGTGAATTAATGAATCAAGGAGTGAACCAGTGTGTGTTCCTGAGACATTAATTCCATGATAAATTAATAGATGAAACACACACACACACACACACCCAGTATCATGCACACACAGATGCACATACAGTTTCATAATTCTAAAAACAAATGTAGGTTACATTGGATGAAAAAGAGTAAACAGATTTTTTTTTGCAGGACTTCTCAGTACCTTTACTATATAATTAATGTTAATCATATATCTCTAGCACGGAGGTATACAGTGAAGCAATTTCCATACTCTCTGGACCAAAGAAATCCTTTTTAAAAGAATACCTTCTAGGAATGCACTTTAAAGGTTATGCTTAGTTATTTGGTAGACTTTTATTTATTTATTTTTAAAATTTGAAACATTTTTCTAACTTTTTATTCTGACCAATGCTAACCTTATGGTAAAGGACAAGCCAAGTTTAATAATACCTATATATTTGTGCCAGAATCTCCAATATTTAGTATTTTACATTATTTGTTCATTCTCTCCCTCTCTTATTGCCTCTTTTCAAATGTTTCGTGGGCATATTTTCTTGGAAATAAAGAGGGTCTCCACCTGGACGCCACTGGGACACACTTCTCCATTTGCCTTTAAGAAAATAACTGGACATGTTGTAGGGCAGATGCCTGTACATCTTGTGTGTCTTTGTGGATGATTTCTTAAATCTCACTGTAGTCGGAACTTAGCATCTCAACATGAGGAGGGACCAGAAAAGACAGCAACTCCAAATTCTGCTCACCTATACATCATGCCCCCATCCCACACACTCAGTTTGTGCCTCTGGATGCCGTTTATTATCTTTTTCCAGCGTTGGTGTGTCAGTTCTAAGTGGGGTAAAGCTTGCAAATGAAGCCTTCTGGAGACTCTGCCCTCCTCTTGGGCGCTGTCCAAGGCGTCTCTTTGCTGCTCCCATTTATCAGAGTCCCTTGTGGGGATGATCAGTCTCATACGAGGAGCTCAGTATGAGAACAGTATTCTAATAGAGAATTGAAGCGTGTTGCCAGCTCTTGATTACCCGTGATAACAAGCATGAGAACCGTGGTCCTTGTTACCCACAGATTCACTGAATCATGGAATGTTCATGCTAGAGAGAATCTCAGGGATCCTCTGATTCAACCCTATGTTTTTAAGCCAAGGAAGCAGTGAAAAAGAGAGGGTAAAAAATTTGTCCCGGCTGCCATGGTTTCTGACTGGGGGCCACATTATTTCCCGAGCTACTGAGCTGATCTCAGAACAGAAACAGAAACCTTTCAAGATGCACACACCTGTGCACACACATACACATCTACACAAATGTAGGCATGGACATAGGTACCCAGACCTACATACATACTCACTGATAGATGGAATTTCTGCTTCGTCCAGATACTCCTCATGCTTGAAGGCTATATGACCTCCTGTTTGCAGTCTAGAGATTGAACTTGTTTGCATTCTAGAAATGTGAACTCATCCAAATACAGGGAGCATACTTTGTGCAACTGTTTACTCCTATTATAGCCATCAGGGGGAACAGAATATGGGTAACCATCATAAGGCTGTTGGTACAATTGTGCGGTCCGTGAGATGACAGAAGAAATACAGAAATGCAGCTTTCCTGAGAGCCTTGCTCACGGCAGTCACTTTTTATCCTTACGCAGGTCAGCACTGAAATGCTTATGGAGGCTAGAAAGAGACCCCAAAGGAGACTTGAGTTTACTCAGTGCCGGCTATAGACTCTGCACATGAAGTACCCTATTTAATCCTGCTAATGGGCATGTTACTGGGAAAACAAAGTATGGAGAGGCTACACTTACCTTAAATATTACAGCCAGTAAATGGTGAAACCAACAATCAAATGTGAGTCTGGACATCCTTATTTTTGTTGTGACTATCTCCAAGTTGTGGTTAGAGCAATAAAAATATAGTTCTAAGAAAACAGATTTCAAGCAAAAATACAGCAAAGAGTTCATCCTACCCCCACAGTAGATCTCTGCCATAAGTTTTGGGAAATGAGCTTACATTTTCCTGCTTGTGTATCTGGTGAACGGACTTACTGTTCACACCAAAATCATCCACACCAGTTCTGTCCAGTAGAATTTTCTGTGCTGATGGAAATGTTCCAGAGTCTTGTCTAACATGGAGGCTCTTAGCCTCCTGTTGAAATCGAGGAAGTATAATAATATACCAACTTGACAATGAAGTATAAAAAAAAGAAGAAGAGTGTATTCAGGAGCACCTGGCTGACTCAGTCAGCAGAGCACACAACTCGGGATCTTGGGGTTCTGAGTTTGAGCCCCACATTGGGTATGGAGAATTACTTAAAAATAAAATCTTAAAAAATAGTAATATACACATCAGATTTCAAAAAGACTTTGCATTATAAAGAAGGTGTACAGTAGCTTACTGACAGTTTTTAAAATAATTGATTGCATGCTGAAATTATATTTGGCTAAATTTAATATACTGTTAAAATTAGTTTTACCTATTTTATTCTCTATAATTTGAATATGGTTACTAGAAAATTTAGAACTGCGTATGTTCCTTGCATGATATTTCTATTGGGCACCATAGATATAGATAATTTGTGTTTGAAATGCCTATTTGGGTACAATTATATTTGTGTGCATATGTATCTATCATTTTTCTGTTGAAGGTCATTTTATTTTATTTTTTCATAAACTTATTTGTTTTTGCGAGAAATAAGGTGAATGGGGCAGGGAAAGAGAGAGAGGGAGAAAGAGCATCCCAAGCAGGCTCCATGCTGTGAGTGCAGAGCCTGGTATGGGGCTCTATCTCACAACCTTGAGAACATGACCTGAGCCAAACTCAAGAGTCAAATCCTTAACCAACTGAGCCACCCAGGCACCCCAAAGGTCATTTTACTTTTAATAAAAACAGCCTCAGATAATGTATAATGATTTATAATTTGTTCATACCATTTAAGAGAGAAATTAAGACCTCCCCCCCATATGGGTACTTATAAATCAGTATTTTCTTTAATTAGTACATAGCAATGTTTAAACAGATTTATGAGCTGTTTGTGCATTTACACATAATACATTGGTCAATATAAAGTAAAAGAAGAAAAGAAGATGCAGTTCCAATAAATACCACTCTTGAAGAGGTGGACAACTCGAAATGGCAGTCTCAAACTTGCAGACTCGTTTAAGAATAAAGGGACAGAGTGACAGAACCCATCCGGGACAGAGGTGCCAAGAGATGGAAGTTCCCAGAAGGGCCAAGGGGAAGACAGCTTCTGGAAACTCGCCTCTAGTTTTGGAAACTGAAGAGGTGACTGTTCATCCAGGAAGTGCAGCGGAGGACATCTGGACTAATATAGATTGAAGATCACGTGGAAAGTGAGGCCACCCAGACTCCGAACATTGACTGCCTTCTCTTTCTAAAATTCTGTACAGTCTTTAACATCATGTTGTCATGGATCCTTTAGAAAGTGAAATTCAAGCCAGAGAGTGTGATCAGAAAACTGGAGAAAGCTGACTCCGTAAATGCTTACATTTGTTAGGTATTTAAAGTGCACTGGATGTAAAGCCAACAGGCGAGGGCAAACTGGTGACATGGCTTCCAGCTCCATAGAAACAGTTGTTTAAGTCTCACGAATTAGAACTTAAACCTCAATATGACAGAGACCATACACCTTTGGCTCAAAATGTTTTCCTAACAACTAACAAGTGCCTGGCAAACAGTGAGCATTTCACAAATATGAGTCAAATAAGTGAACGGGCCTGGGATTCTCAATTTTGGAATCTCTTGCCTAGCCTTTTCAAAAGGTTCTGGTAGCAATTATACAGAAAGGCAACACTCTGTCCCATAAAAGTTACCCACGTTTACTAAGTCAGAATATCATCCTACAGTTGTGGGTTTGACGTTGCGCATGTTATTTAAGTGTGCTAATCTTATGTGTCCTCAGGATAATTCCAGCCCAACCTACTTGTGATGATCCATGAAAAGAATGTATACCAAAGAGCTTTGAAAAGGAAATCATGGCTATACCCACTTGAAAATGAGTTAGGCTAATATAAGGCTTTCTTTTCTCGTGGTATTGCATGCAGTTTAGAAGAGTAGTTCTCGCAGTTTACTCAAAATGAGACTCACTGAGGTGCTCTTCAGTTGCCAATCCCACGCCTCTGTGCCCACATATGCTAATTTGTTAGACCAAGGGTAGGCTTGGGCCACCTGTGTTTCTTCAGTCAGCTTAGCACACGTTTACTAAGGTCCATTCACCTGCCTATACTGGCCGTCGACAGGATGCCAGGGCTCCAGCACTGAGTCAGGTGGCATCTGCACTTTCGGAAGCTAAAGTTTCATGGAGGTTTTAGCACAAAGACTGGTACAATCAATCAAGGGACATCTGAAATTATAAAATTAGCTCCCCAGGGAGTTGTCACTCTCTGTGCCTTTCTCAGACATTAATGTGCATAAGAATCACATAGGTGTTCTGCTCCAAATTCAGTTTTAGTTTCCACCCACTAATCTTTTTGGTTCAGTCTGTACGGTGGGGATCCCAGAATCTGAGTGGTTAACAAAATTCCTAGTGTTTCAAATGCTGTTACTCCAGCGGCCACCCCTTGATAACCATTGGCGGGGAGTCATGTAAAACTCTCTACAAGGTCTTCACCATTCATAGTCTCACCCATTTCTCAGAGGGAACAGGTATGACTTCCTCTTCTTTCCACTCTGTAGGGAGCTGCATGGACCCTGGCTAGTCAGGAGACAGTCTCTTCCCGAGATTGTCTCTCCCTTCAGAAGCCAGCTTAGATTTCCTCTGTAACCATGACATTTCTCTCCGGTGTTAAATGCAGAAAGAGATGGTAGTTACCACTAGGTGTGAGGATGGTTCAGGATAAAAGCTACACAATGTGAACCATATGCTGTTAGAGCCACAATGGGCTTCAGAGAGACCAGCTTTCCTGACTGTCTTGTATCTAGAATCCATCGTGTAGGCCATCGAGACTGATGGCCATTTACCAGAAAGCCTGTTTCCTTCCCCTTCTAAATAGAAATGAAAAAAAAAATTCTGGTATTTCATAAGTATCTTGCCCTTGGCCTGAGCAGGGTGTCATTAATGGAAAATTATAATTGTTTTCTTTGTAAAGCACAGAATCCTGGCTCCCCAGTTACTTGTGGGCTTTAAACCTGAAGCCAGGAGCCCGACAGACGGGAATGTTTTCATCTGAGTTTCTGATAGATTGTAATTTTGTGGCGAGAGTCTGGCCCTTATGGTCACCCCCCAATTTCCTTTGTTAGTTCTTGACATGGCCCTTCAGTTCCCCTGTAGGTCGTTGATGGGCTGAACTGCACTGTTGGCTATCCTTTCTTTGCCTCCCTTGTCACGTAAAATCATTTGAGGCTGGTGCTATTGATGGCTGAGAGACGGTGGCTGGTGGCCCTGGAATTGCAGAGCACACGGAACGCACCTTCCTGGGAGTCACAGGCACTGTACAAACAATCCTTTGGAGATGCCGGGTCTCCAACTTAAGTAACATGTTCGTACTATTAAAAAAAAAAAAAGCAGCAAACAGGACAAGCCTTTAACGGAGGCCCACTTTAATAAGAAATGCATTGTTTCTTGTTTCTCGGGGATTCCTGGAACCTTTTCTAACGTTTCATTTTTATTTTTGAGAGAGTCAAAGAGAGAGGTGAGGAGGGGGGTGGGAGTGGGGGAAGGAAGGCAGAGAGAGAAACACGGAATCCGAAGCAGGCTCCAGGCTCTGAGCTGTCAGCACAGAGCCTGACGCAGGGCTCATACCCACCAACCCTGAGATCGTGACCTGACCGGAAGTCAGAAGCTCAGCCGACTGTGCCATCCAGGCGCCCCTCCTGGAATTGTTTTCTGAACAGTTGCAGACCAAGGGATCAAGGAGGCGGCGAGAGTGAGGGGTGGGAGAAGCAGTCCTGTTGCCTCGGAGAAATAGGATCTATGGCTGGGCAATCTGGTAACGGGCTTTTCCTCCTCCTCGTTTTGCTCTACACAGCAAGGCACAAGGGGCGCGGGAACATATGGAAAGACTTCAGTTTAATTGTTAAAATTCTGCTCAGCCAGGCCACTTCTTCACTGCGATTTGCACTATTTAGCATTTGTGTGCATTAGGTAATATATTTAATGTTTCTCGCTCCAATCCAATTTGCGTGTGTTTGGCAGCAGCCCAGGTCTGTGGGCACGGGGGGCAGGGAGACCGTAAATCTGCCAGGGCGGAGTGCAAGGCGCTGCTGCTGTATTTGACAGTGCGCTTGCATGAACGCTCCAAAATGCTTGTGAAGCAATACCTCCTCTTCCCCGAAAGTCTCTCAGGGACAGAATTAATGTATCTCATATTGTATTGATTGTAGCCAATAAGTGCCTAACCCATTTGATGTAAGGCAGAGAGATTATGTAGGGAAGAGGGGGTAGAGGCAGCTTCAGAAGAAGTATGTGGTTTAATTACTGGCTGAATTTCGCCGATCCACCACCTCCCCGAGGAATTTAACAAATAGGCCTAAGTGCACTTTCGCTGTTCTTGACATCTGTTGAAATGATATCTGCCGGTGATGAGGGGAGCCTGGGAATTGGGCCTGGGGTATTGGCGGGATCAGGACGCTCTTTCCCAGGCTGCAAAATTAGAGGGAGGAAAATGGCACATTAGCACTTTAAGGTTAAGCTACGGAGAAGAGAGATTTCTCTGATAGAGCTCTGCCCTGCAGTTTAAGGGAACCATGTCTGCCTCGTGTCCTGGGGTAGAGATACGGGTCTATGTTCTAATGATCTCAAAAGCCCAGGCGCTGAGCCTCACGCAGAACAGAGCTTCCGTGCTGGGTTGTGAATCAGCAGATGCTTTATGTGAAAACCACTCCAGTTACCTCCTTTTTAACAGCATGTTATGAATTGTGAGGAGATTCCATATCTTGTAGGTAAACATCGGATGACTGCTTTTTCTTCCTTCCTTTTTTAATGGAAAAAGGAGAAGCCAAAACCCAACTAAAATTCAATGTCGACCCCAGCACAGGGAAGACTGATGTTGTGAATCTGCTAGTGTTTTGATTACATCAATAATTCAAAGAAAGTACCATCCACTTAATCTCTTTTATGCCTCTCCTGCAGAAAGGATCCTGGTTTTTATTCTGAAAGTCCTAAAGCTATCATTTTCCACAGCTCTTCCACAAATATGTATTTTGTTATGCTTGAAGCCTTTATATATGTTAGTGACCAAATTACAGGTAAGCCATTTGCTTTCAGAGATTGATAAAAATCCACTTTAGATGGTAGGCACAGGGTACAATGTTATCTAAACAAAATCCAAACTCAACATGGGTATCTCTTGATTAGTATATGCCCTTGATTGGGTATTTGATTCTTCGTCTGTTTGTGTAAACTGGATTTTCATATATGTGTGTGTGTGTGTGTGTGTGTGTGTGTATACACACACACAAATGCATGTATGTAGATATGTTGATATATGTCGCTATGTCATATTATGTATATGGTATCAGATAATTATGTCTGACATTTTTCTTGCTCAAGTGGAGAATTAAAAATTAAGAACACAATATCCTTATCTAGCACTGTGATTTTGGCTAATGTCTCAATTCACTTGTATGGGTATTTCTTCCACGGTGTAGGTTTTCACAACAGGGATCAGATGTCATGTGATCAGTTAATTAGAGGACATGGTTTGCATCATTCAGATCTGTGTTTGTGACAGAATGACTGTGGTCTGAAAGTAGCCCGTGTGTGTGTGTGTTGAAGGAGACGGGTCTCTTCTTTCACCGGGAGACTTCGGGAGGGATCTGTACTTTATTATTACGTTTGAGAAAGGTTGCTGAGGATGCTGAAAACCCCCAAACTAATCATGTTGCTGGTGGACCAAGGAAAGGAATGTTTGAAATAAGAGCAGTACATGTTTACACCATAGATTTGTTCAGTTTTATAATTCAATGGACACTCTCTGCTTCTCTCCATCCACCATATGTGAACCACCAAATTATTAGAATGTGAATAAAGGAACAATAACCTCATTCCTGTGGGTCTGAAACTTTCTATCCCCTCTCCACTTTCACCCATTGGGACTGTATTTATAGCATAAAAATCTAAACTTCTATACTTACCTTGATAATTGGTCCCCATGTTGATGGCCCCATGGCTTGCGGAAGGACCATCAATGATCCAAGTATATTCAATTAGTTACCGTGTCAGGGTTTTTTTATTGTATCCTAATTCTCTCAATATTGGTCATGTAGAATATCCTGCAGCCTCTGATGTACCCCAGATCTCGGGTTTCCTGTGTGTCCTGAATATAAGAAAGCTTGCTCCTACATCCTTTTAAATGAAACTAAGCACAGTGATCAGCCTCTGTATTGCTAGTTCAGAACAACTCTGGAAACTGGAGTTTTCCCAGTGTTATGTTAAACCAGTTCTGTTCATATCTGTATGTGTACACAGATGTATATGGAATTGTCCGTCTGGCTAACTATACATACGTATTTGTTATTTAACCACTGCTTACACAGGACTTACTTCAGGCAGTATTTTAAGAGCTTTGCAAATATTTAACGTATTTAATCACTTGACAACCCTATGACGTAGGCACCATATCTCCATGTTACTCATGGCGCCGCTGAGTCGTACACAGGTGAGTTAATTTGTCCAGAGTCACAGAGCTACTAAGTGGTATGACTCGGATTGGGTCCCAGGCACAGCACATGCCAGCACTTAACAAAAACAACGGTTTGCGATTGTTGAGCACTCCCTACATGCCAGACACATTGATTTAACTTTTTTCTCACTGACCCTGTACAACAAACCTGTGAGTGGACGATGATCCTGTTTTGCAGATTGGGATCCAGAAACTGAGAGACTAACACATCTTTAATCATCCAGCTAGAAGGAGATAGAACTGGGGTTTATATCCAGGCAATTAGATTAGAAAGTTCTCAATGTATTATGATGAAAACTTCATGCCTATACATACATGCATATGTATTTTTTCATATATATGTATATATGTGTATGTGTGTTTATAATAAGTAACAATAGACGTACGTGAAAAGTAAAATGGCAAGAAGTGTCTTTTTTTTTTAAGACATTTAAAAATGTTTATTTATTGTTGAGAGAAAGACCATGCACATGCACACATGAGCAGGGAGGAGCAGAGAGGTTGGGGGGCTGCCCAAGATCCAAAGTGGGCTCTGGTGCTGTGGGACTTGAACTCACAAACTGTGAGATCACGACCTGAGCTGAAGTTGGACACTTCACTGACTGAGCCGCCCAGGAGCCCCAGCATTTTCTTTTGTTGTGTCGACCGTGTTTTGCTCTCATGCTTACTTACACCTCTGTAAAGCAGTGTCTTCTGACTATTAGCTTAAACACAAAATTATCCTAGGATTTGAAAGTGTTTGAAGAGGTGGAAAGTCCTTTTGAGCCCCAGAGTGATTTGACCCAACTTCTCTTTCTAATGAAAAAAAAATTATCTGTGGCCAATACAGTATTATAAGAGTGTATTTATGACTTGCCAAGGATGTCATTGGAAAAACTGAAGGTTACAAGTCAGGCTGAAGTACATTGAACATCTAAGAGGAAAGACTGCTCCACCAGAGTTCATTTATATCCAAGAGCATTGCACCAGCAATAAACTTTAAGTTAATGCTAACAATTTTAATCTGTATCTTTTAATTGTTGAATTCTGAATTGCTTTCCAATTTCCCACAGAGTTTAATGTGTATGCAAATTACACAGCGAAGAAATCCCAGATACAAAAGATAGAGTGCATTTTGCAAACATACCATAATTATTGCTTAATTTTTAAAGGGCCTTTCTCTTCGTCAGGGTATTGTTCAATTTCCCAAAACTGAACTGAAGACAACTTTTGGTTAATGATTGGTATAAATCTTGTGATGGAGCTTAATTGAATGTTAACTTTGTTGTTCTCACAACTGCGAACTACTCAGTTTCCTATTTCTCTGAGGTAGCGTGTCCTGCCCTCTTTGCACAAATAACTCATCTTCTCAGACTAGCAGGAAAGAATTAGCAGAACATCCCTTCCATTATCTGAAGGTTGTGCACGCTCATACAAGCTGTTACAGAAACGTCAAAACAGCGCTCACATCTTTTATGATGTTTCTGATTAGTTCCAATTAGACTTATCAGTGATAAGCCCTAGCAAAATAAAGGAAAAAGATTATCACTGAAGACCATAGATGATGTTCTGTTGTTAACATTCAAGGTAGGAAATGCATAGATTTAGGAGGAAAATACCACATTTAGCGTAAAATGGCCACAGCTAAACCAATGGGTGGGGTGATTTACTAGTCATTTAACTATTAAGCATTTAATTTCCAAATGTTTATTGATTACGTGCTACGTTCCAAGAAGCGTCCTAGATATGGAGAATCAATGCTGAATAGTAGCTCAATATTTGCAATCCCTTCCACCATTTGATCATGAAACCAGCAAAATAAACGAGATGCTAGAGATGGTGATAACTGATTGGATGGGGGAAAACGTGACAAGAGAGAATGATCTGGGGTTGGGAGCAGTTGTGGTCAAGGAAGGCAGCATGGGAAAGATGACATCTGAGCTCAATGCAAACCATTGACCAAGGAAGAGTAAGAGAGAAGGTTGTGGAAGGGAGGGACAGTTGCAAAGGAGCAAGCTGGGAGGATAGTGGATGGATGAATACAGGCTGTTTGCCGAACGACTTAACACATCAGACTCGGAAAGGAGGAAGGGCATAGTTAGGGACTCAGTCCTGGAATTACTCCTGAGTTTCCTTCAAAGTCCCCACGGATACTGATGTTGTGTTTCCCACTCCAGCATCATCAGTGGGCCACAGTGATTGGTGATTCCTCAGAGACACAAACC
>NC_043707.1:5436860-5441163 GCF_006229205.1 Suricata suricatta
AAATGACCAATGACTTTTCTTAAGTTCCATTCTGAAGCACTGTTCCTGATCACTTGGAGTTTCTTCCAAGTGGCTCCTTCTTGTCTGAGCAGAGAGCTTCCTTGCTTTTCGAGGCATTTCCAAATCAACTTGTATATTTCCTGTCTCCTGCTTGGGTGTTCAAGTCTGTGGAAAATCATCTTTTCTTCATGGAGTTGTTAGGCTGGGTAGAGGTGAGTCTAGGGTTGTGGTGCCCACGCTGCACTTAATATACAGAGACACGGTCTCTAAGAAAAGGAGAAAGGATGGCATCCTTCGAGGCTCTGGATACCCCTGTGCCTGAAGTCAGTTGTACATATTTTAGAACTATGCAACCACATGAGCCAATGCTTTTCTCTTTAATCCTAAACTATTGTGTGTGTGTCTGTGTGTGTGTGTGTATATCTGTCTTTGTGTGTTTACACTTGAATGTGTCTTGTCTATTGTGAGGGTTTCTATATAATAAAAAAAAGACATTTGTAAATATCTTTTTAGATACTTTAAAATAGAACTAGCTGGCTTCAAATACATTTCTTGAGTGTCTACTCCACATCGGAAGGTGCTTTCCTTCATGCTATGCAATAAAGGAAAATTGGCGAGACAGGACTTTAAGCACCTTACTACAGTCAGTATGCTTAGCCATCGCTTGAGGTCATAGCAATGTGAGAGAGAAACTTAGCAAGTCAGAGAACATGAGGTCCCTGGGAAGGGATAGGAGGCCAGTATCGGAAAGACTTTGAATGCAAAGTAAAGGGATTCTGATTTTATTCTGGAAGCTACAAGTAAACTTGGAGGCTATTTTTTTCCTGTTGTGTTTTGTTTCTCAAAGCAATATAATCAGCCTGTGCTTTGCAAAGATTAATCCTGCAGGAGCCTTGCATAAATTGGTTTAAAGCAAATGGAGGATGCTACTCAAACCATTTAGGGAAAAGGTTCTGAACCCTTTTTGAATCTTGTTCCTCGGGGATGCGTATTTACACATATACTTTTATTTATTTTTTTTTGCATAAAATATTAGGGATTGAAAGACCTCTAAAGTAAAACTAGGTATTTCCTTTTGCTTAGATATCAACCCAAAGGTTGATAGATGCAGCATCAATGGAAGACCTTTTGATAATCTAATGATTAAATATAAAGAATATAATTAAGTTCGTGTGTACTAGAAAAAGATGATGCACACATCAAACCTCCTCATTTTGTGGCTAGAGCTGCTTGGGATGAGATGAAGTGAAGGGCAGCCCCTTGACCAGATTCTATCAGAAACTACAAAGACTAACTAATGGTTTTCAGAGGATTGGTCGTTTGGGGATTTACTTTTAGTGGGTCAGTGAAATGGTCATTGGAAGAACAGGTTACAAATATGTTTGTCTGCTTCCTTTTAAAAATATATACCATTTCCCCAGTGTAACTGCCACTTTTCTTATATTCAGTAGAGTACCTTTTTAAATATATATACACACACACACATATATATATATACATATATATATGTGTGTGTGTGCACATGTGTGTAATTTAAAATTAGAAAAATATACACATGCAAATTAAAGTGGCTCAGTTCAGATAGCTAAGGCTATGTTTATGTCTACTAAACATGTAAATATCAGGGGTTATGGCTAAAACACCCACATTATCTGATCATATCACACAACTGGTAGAACTGATTGCCCAGGTATAGTCACCTTAGTTTGGATATAACCTGACTTAATAGGGTCAGCAATGTGATGAGTCAGTACTCCAAAAGAGGGACCATCTCTTTGTGATGAAAACATTCTAAGCACATTTCTAAGATTTGTTAATACAACAAACCTCTTTTTAATGAGTTGAATTTTGAAAGAGTTTTCCTTGGAGGCTTCAATACTTGTATTCCACCGCCCAAGCATTTTCCCTACATAGGCAAACTACACCAGACGCCACAACATAATGAGAAAAATGTGTGATGAGCAGGCATGTGAGAAAACAGAAGTAGCTATAAGACACAAGACCTTGGTTGGGTCAAATTAAGATAACCCAATCCTTGTGTGTCTCTAAGTACATAGGCCAGTTGTTGGGACCTGTTGGAGTACGACAGATTGAATCCTTAAGCAAAGATATATCTTCTCCTTTGTCATGTGTAGGAAATAAGTTAGTAAGAGGTGAATGCTAATAGTCTTTCCCTAAATGTTTGAGAGAATTTAGTGATTCCTTGGGTATGTTCTAGTCTCCCTCTTCCTTTTAAAAATATTTTTTCAACATTTGTTTATTATTGAGAGACAGAGAGAGATCATGAGCAGAGGAGGGGCAGAGAGAGAGAGGGACACACAGAATCCGAAGCAGGTTCCAGGCTCTGAGCTAGCTGTCAGCACAGAGCCTGATGTGGGGCTCGAACCAATGAACCGTGAGATCATGACCTGAGCCGAAGTCAGACGCTCAACAACTGAGCCACCCAGGTGCTCCTCCCTCTTCCTTTTAAATGAGAGTCTCCTTGCTTGCTAATGACTACGTTGACCTATATAATAGAGGGATACAGAGACAAGGAAGGGAAAAAGAGATAAAAGTTGCAAATTCTTGATGAATTATATAAGGGATGCCATTTGGTAATTGACAATATGGATTCCTGATTTTCTGTGGGCTATTCTGTAACAATAGTACTTTGAAAAACTATTGATTTTGTTGAGTGTTTACTATATTCTATGTGCTGTGTTACATGCTTTATATTTATTGTCTTGAGAAATAGAGGAGCAGCCCGTGATGGGTCCTGTCAGCTAAGCCTTGGTGTGCAGGAGGCAGCCTGACACTCCCAGGCAGCCCTTAATTTTCTTTTTAACAGAAACAACCTCACAAAACATGAACATCAGACAAGGTCGCCCCATTATCTTGATAGGTTAAGCAAAAAATAAGACCATTCATAACTCTGTCAAAAATATAAACCTTTCTCTAAACCACAAAAATGACCAGTCATCTCTCAGTTCTTGACAGTGTGAGTGACTTCTTTTCCAACTACAGCTTCAGTTTCACTATATTCTTCCTCCCAGATGTGATTTGTTAAAATTCCTAATAATGAAATTGTTCTGTTGGCTGATGGTGTCTAATCCAGAGGAAAGCCCTGATTCCTCAAACTTTCCCCCAAGAGCGCCTGACACAAATCCAGATCAGAGATGAAGTCATCCCTGACTCCGTCTCATGATGACACCCCATCGCTCCTCCTGGGGTACGTCCATCCCTCATTACAGCAGGCAGTCAACAGCTAGCTGTTCAAGGGCAGGTGTGGTTTGGTAATCGTGAGCTGCGAAGCACAGGCAATCTCCCTCTCTCTCCCCTTTTCTCTCTCCCCTTCTCTCTCTCCCCTTCTCTCTCTCTTCTTTCCTTCTCTCTTTCCTTCTCTCCTCTTTCTCTCCTCTCTATCCTCCTCTCTGTTCTTCTCTCTCTCTGTCTCTCTGTCTCTCTGTCTCTCTCTCTCATATAGTTGATGTCTACAAAGAAGATGATACTTAATTTGATCAAGTCATTTGCCCAGGGACGCACAGTTAGTAAGTGGTAGAATGACACTTTGAACCTAGTCATTCTGTCTGCAAAGATTCTACCCATCATTTCAAACTGCCTCCTCATACATAGCTTTTCTTTTCTGTGTTTGCATAGAATATGTTTTCTGTTGCTGCCGTAGCAAATACTATAAAGTTAGCAGCTTAAAGTAACAAACATATTATCTCACAGTTATGTAGGTCAGAAGTCCAGTTGACTCCAACGGTTTTTATGCTGGGGCTTTCCCACGGGCAAAGTTAAGGTGTTGACAGAATGGATTCTTATCAGGAGCTCTGGGAAGAATCTACTTCCAAACTCATTCAGGAGAGTGACAGACCATGGATGTTTGCAGCTACAAGACTAAGGTCACCATTTCCTTGCAGGCCCTCAGCTGAGGACTGCTTTTGGGTCCTAGTGCCCTCTTTCATCCTTGTATGTGGGACCCTCCATCTCAGAGCCATCAGCAGTATGAGCCATTTTCACAGGTGGAAACTCATTGACTGTCTTTCCTGCCACATTTCTCTCTCTCCAGCTGGTGAAAGTCCTCTGCTTTTAAGGGTTCATGTGATTAGATTTCACCCTCCTCCAAGTCCAGAATGCTCTCTCCATTTTTTGGTCCCCAACCTGCGTTAGACCTCTACAAAGTCTAACTTGTCATGTGATGAGCCGTATCTGTAGGTTAGAACATGGGTGTCTTTGGGCGCCCTGTTATTCTGCCTACCACACATAGCTTTCACACTCCCATGCTCCAGTCACCTTCTGATGGATTTAGCCATTCTTTCTA
>NC_043707.1:5441263-5443057 GCF_006229205.1 Suricata suricatta
GCCACAGTGACAAATCCACAGGCCTCGCGAGAAAGCCTGCAGATCACTAACACACAGCCATAAGAATATATTGACTGCGGCCCAAGCTCCGGAGAAGATTGATCAATCCAGCAGACTTGCATTAATTGTGAAATGGAAAGGACGATGCGATCAATGATAGGGATAGGAGTGCTGCAGTGGCGATGCCACATCTAGCTAATCCAATAATGGAGAAGCTGATGTATAGCATATTGGAATTCCACCGTCCAGGCACTTGTCACCATAAAAAATATCCCGCAATTATGGGGAAAAATTGAGCAGGCAGCAGCTGAGCCAACCTAATCAGCCTGATGCCACAGTAGTTCTCCTGATTAAACACTAAATTAAGTGGCACTCAGCTCTGTAACCTGCCTGCGTTATGAAAAATAATCCTAGAGCTAATGTGAAAAGTTTGTATTTTAATCAAAGCAAACTATGAATATTAAAATATTCCTGGGCTATTTTGGTGTCGTTTAGCTGTGAACATGTTTAACAATTTATAAATGGATCTTTCGCCATTGGCTACAAGGAGTAAGGGCCCAGTGCTATATTGGGAGGCAAGGCTTCCTGTGCTAAAAATCAATTAGACTTGATACAAGCTCATGGAACTCTTAAGGAAAAAAAAAAAAAAAGAAAGAAAGAAAGAAAGAATGCATTCAAGAGGCCCTAGGAGAATTCAAATTTAGTTAACTTCTGTAACGGTTTGCCTAAGGGCATCAACTCTATTCTTTGCTGAAAAGCACGTGATCATTCCAGGAGGGTTGAGGCTTAATAAGCTGAGGATACCACAAGGACCCCTTTACACGCATGCGCCATTATTGAGTCCCGCAGCACAGATCCGCTGACAATGTAGGACTAAATGGCAAATTCTCCAGGACCGGGAGAAAACTGCTGTTGGTGGGCATTTGGAAGATGCACAAGAAAGAACTTGGATTATTGCCATCAAGACTACATCCTTGTTAGACTAGATCCCTACGCGGAACGCACCCTGAGGATACTGATACTCACCGTTCTGTGCCTCTGCTGAAGAGAACCCTCAGAGAGAATTGACAGGGCCCATTAACAGCTCTACGGCCTGGTGGCTCCTGTCTGGTGGGCTATGAGGGTAATGTAGGTTGTACCAGGATGGAACACCTGTTTGTTTGGAATCCCTTTTCTTGGTCAGAAGACACTGTGCTCAGAGTCCCCCCATCCCAGTGAGTCAGAGCAGGGCAGCGGGCAAGATGAGAAATCAACTTCCTTACCTATGCTCACCTATTATATTTTGCTGTGTGTGTGTGTTTGTGTTTTATTTAATGTTTATTTATTTTTTGAGAGAGAGAATGTGAATGGGAGAGGGGCAGAGAGAGAGGGAGTTCACAGATTTTAAAGCAGGCTCCAGGCTCTGAGCTGTCAGCATAGCACCCCACACAGGACTCACGTGAATGATGAGACTATGAACTGAGCTGAAGTGGGAGGCTTAGCTGACTGAGCCTCCCTGGTGCCCCAGTTCGTGGGCTTTTATTTTTATTTTTATTTTTTTAAAATAGTTTATTGTCAAATTGGTTTCCCTACAACACCCAGTGCTCTTCCGCACAAGTGCCCTCCTCCATCACCACCACCTCTTTTCCCCCCTCCCCCTTCCCCTTCAACTCTCAGTTCATTTTCAGCATTCAATAGTCTCTCAAGTTTTGCATCCCTCTCTCTCCCCAACTCTCCCTCTTCCCCTCCCCCTGGTCCTCCATTAGGTTTCTCCTGTTCTCCTGTTAGACCTATGAGTGCAAACATATGGCTTCT
>NC_043707.1:5443157-5543711 GCF_006229205.1 Suricata suricatta
TGTCTGTTCATGTCTTCTGCCCATTTCTTCACTGGGTTGTTTCGTGGGTGTGGAGTTTGGTGAGTTCCTTGTAGATTTTGGATACTAGCCCTTTATCTGATAGAACTTTGCAACTGTCTTTTCCCATTCTGTCAGTTGCCTATTAGTTTTTTTGATTGTTTCCTTGTGGGCTTTTAATTTAAAACAATTTTTAAATTGTTTTCTGGGTGGGAAAGAGTTGCTGGGTAAAAGGAGACTTTTAGGCTGTGTCTGGATAGTTGAAAAGTCAAAATCTGTGCAGTAATTTGTATTTACTTTATTTTCTTAATGAACAGCACCCATGTAGCCCTCACTCCATGCCAGGCTTGGTTCTCAGGGCTCCTGTAGTATTAAGACATTTAATTCTTTTAATGAATCTGTAAATGTGTGAGATGCTATGATTATTTCTATTTGCAGTGCAAGAAGCAGGAGTCCAAAGAGCTTAAAGAAGTTGCCAAGGTGTCATAGATTTTAAGTGGCAGATTGGGGTTGAACCCAGGCAGGCTCTTTTCTGCTCTGTCCTCTTGTTCTTTTTTTTTTTTTTTAATTTTTTTAATGTGTATTTATTTTTGAAGGAGAGAAAGAGACAGACAGCATGAGCAGGAGAAGGGCAAAGAGAGAGGGAAACAGAGAATGGGAAGCAGACTCCAGGCTCTGAGCCACAATGCAAGGCTCGAACTCATGAGCCTTGAGATCATGACTTGAGCCAAAGTCTGATGCTTAACCAACGGATCCAGGCACTTCTGCTGTGTATTCTTGTGATAGGCTAGTTCTTCTAAGGAGATGTTGGGTCAGTGATGTCAGTCATTGGAAATGGAAAGGGGTGAGATGCTATCAGATGGTATTTGCTAAGCTACTTGGTACATTCTTCCACCATGGCCCATGCTCCAGATATGCCTTTCATTGCTCACCTGATGTTGTCTTTCTCTAAGAAGATCTCCAAGCGAGGATCTCATCTGTCCAATCTTGGTCAGACATTCCAGGTCAGGTCAGATCATTCAGACTCCCAGAAGAAAAGAGTTGGGTTCTGAGCCAGACCGATGGTGTCACCATTGAGAAGCAGTTCCAGTTTTCAGTCAGTTGAAGATCTAGGATACTCTTAGGGCAGTACCATGATTACCATCAGTTATTGACCGTCATAGAGTTCCAAGAGCTCTCAGAACTTTTCTTCCACTTTCTTACTTATCTCCTCAATAATTCTATAAGTAAACAAAAAGTATGGCCCCAATTTTAAGGATACAAGATCTGAGGCTGAGAGACTAAGTGCCTAGTAGGTAAGGTCACAGAATTGTTCCTGGCAGACCTCGGACTGAAGCTTAGGCCTGTTCAGTCCATTCTGTTTCACCTACAAAACGCAACTGCTCTCCACCCACCAAGTGATGCCTAGGGCCATGTGCACATATCAGAAGGCCAATAGCCTTCAGTCTCTTGTGACATGGAAAGTTACTTCTCCCTCATTTCCTGAGCTCCAGTGACAAGAGCTGCCTGGAGAGACAATAAATAAGATAAGGGCTTTAGACACCATATCTCTGCCTCCTTCCATTCTCTCTGACAGTGTGATCCTTAAATACTTGAACACTGCATGGAGGCTTGTGCTCCAGAAGAAAACAAGATCCAACAGACCATTCTTCATCATGAAAGATTAATTTTAAGCTGGCTCCTCAAATAACAAGAGCTAGAGTGGCTTGCCTTATAATCATTGGGAAGCTTTGCATGCCGTGTCGTAGCAGATATTCTGCATTTTCTTTCATGTTTTAACTAATCCTTGTATAGACTGAGAACCTGCATTAGCCAACCTGTTAAGTTTAATAGGAAAGAGTACAGATCTTTCCTGATATCGAGCTCCTCCTATAGATTGCATGAATATTTTTAAGGCAGAAACTCAAAACACCTAACAAGTAGCAAAACCTTCTTGACACAGTGGCATTTCCTGTCAAGGAACAGAGGCATTGATTATATGCATCCATCCACAAGGAGGTGAGCTGATGCTTTGCTTGTCTGCAGCCTGTGTCACCTGGGCTACTTCCCTCTTTGGACCCTTTCCACCTGGTGCTGTGACTCCAAGACAGCATGCTGTTGCCTCCCACCATCTCTCCGCTTCCAGCTTAAGGACTGTTGTATTTAGGAGCCACAGAAACCAAACTCAGAGTTGTTCAACTACCAAAGAAAGTTCGGCATGAACTAACCTCAGGAATTTGACTCTTCTTCAAGGAAGTTCAGATGCCACCAGAACACTCTTGCCCATTGTTCCTCTGTGTCCTTTTCCAATTCATTTGCTTTCTTCCATCTTCTTGTCTAGTAGTATTCCCAATCCGTAAGGTAGTGAATGGCTGCCAGTATCTACGAAATAACAAAAATTACAATCCTCCATGCAAGAGAATGGAAGTAGAAGGTGTATCATTCTATTTTTCTCCCCTCAGTCAAATGCCAAATCATCAGTGGAAGCTTCCAGTTAGTTCAGCTTGAATCAGTGTCCAGGGAGCTCTGGCAGAGTGTTCCCTGTAGAAACAGGGCTGCTTCCATGTGGCTCAAAGTAAAGGGACAATTCCTTGAAAAGATGTTTTCAGTATCTATTACAAGACATATCTTATAGGTGCAGACTTTTAATCATTTCTTAAAAAATGGCCAGTGGCCAAAATCTTGTTTCACCATATTGAAAGGGTAGGAGAAAAGTTGTCACTCTCCTAGCTTTGGTCAGACAAAAGTCCAACCCCATGTCTCAGTACCTTCTGGGCTGCTCTTGTGTTTCTTGGGGCTTCAAGACATGATTGGGTCTGAATGGGACCTGGGGGACATATAATTTCCTAGGGAACTAGTCCTCTCACTCAGATATCAAATATACTTCATAATTCATTTCTATGTCAATACGATTCATTATGTGGATGGGCTGAAGGTAGAATTGACCTGTGTGAATTGCATAGGGTGCTGGAAAGGGCATGGACTTTGGAGCTTCAGCTCTGACACTCATTGACTCAGTTCTTTTATCTAAAAATCCATAAATTAGGGGTACCTGGGTGGCTCAATCAGTTAAGTGTCTGACTTTGGCTCAGGTCATGATCTCATCGTTTGTGGGTTCGAGCCCTGTGTTGGGCTCTGTGCTGACAGCTCAGAGCCTGGAGCCAGCTTTGGATTCTGTGTATCCCTCTCTCTCTCTGCTCCTCCCTTACTGGTGCCCTGTCTCTCTCTGTCTCTCAAAAATAAACTGAAATAAAAATCTGTATACAAATAGTTCCTACTCACACAGTGTTGCTGAGAGAATTAAATGAAGTAAGCTATGTTAAGAACTTAACCCAGTGTTTTGCTCATAGTATAATCGCAATAAACAAAAGCCAATCTCTCTCAATTAGAGGTAATCTTGCCTCACCTGGAGAACACATGGCAATGTGTGGAGACAATTTTGGTTCCCACCACTGGGAGTGGTTGCTATTGGCATCCAGTAGTATAGTCCATTGATGTCGTTAAACATCTGGAATACACAGGGAAGCTCCCAAGAACAAAGAATTGTCTCCCTTAAAATGTCATTAGTGCCAGACTTGAGAAGCCTTGATGCAATCTATTCTCACAGCATCTCTCCTGATGTTATAGTTCTTGGAATCAGAGAGGTGGGAGGATGATCTTAACAGAACCTACATTTTCTCTCTTTGACATTGAGGTTCTCTTTAAAGGAAGGAAGGGGAGGTTTCAGGAGACTGCACAGGCAATTAGGTATCAGTTTTCACTCAGTAGGGTATAAAAAAAAAAAACCCAAAAAACAAATATATAATGCAATTGAAGTGCCAGATTTGTTAGATTAAATTAAATGAACTGTCCAAAGTTCTGAAACTTTGGCTAAGAAACCAAATCTGTTCAAAATGATGTGCAGACTGAATTCGAAGTTGAACAACAACCTTTGCAAACATTCATCAAAAGGTTTTGGAAATAGGTTCTGGCTTATATTCTCAGTCTTTCAATTATCTAGATGAGGAAGAGTGGATAACAGATTAATGATTAATTTCTTTACCAGGTGTAAACTCCATGCAAACAGGACTTCCAAATGTAAAACAATCAGAATCAAAAACAGAAACAGGAACTGTATTTATCTTGTTTTGAGCCACCGTTTATTGGGGGTTTAGACCTTTAAAATTTATTTTATTGTGGTAAAACACTTAACATGAGATTTACACTATTAACAAATTATTAAGCGTACAATGTATTTCGCAGATCATGAGAGCTTATTCATTTTGCTTAACTGAAGCTTTATCTCCACTGATTAACAATGCCCTCTTTCCTCCTCTCTCTTAGTCCTTGGCAACCACCAATCTATTCTCTCTGATTCTATGAATTTGACTATTTAAGATTCCGCATACAAGTGGAATCATGTACTATTTGCCCTTTTGTGACTGGTTTATTTCACTTAACATAATGTCCTCAAGGTCCATCCATGCTGTCCCACATTGCAGGATTTCCTCCATTCTTATTGTATGTGTATTCCACAGTGTATTTTATCAGTTTTTGGTATCTCCATTGGACAGTACAAACTTGAGGCCTTGGATAGAGTACATAGTAAATGTTTTCTTCCTCCTCTCCCCTTACCAACTGGCATTGGTCTTGATTTCTCACAGTAATAGTAAGGATTGGTGTATCATGCCAATTATTGAAAGGAATCCACATGTGTCTTCTAACACAACCTTCACAATAGATGACATTATGAAGGTATGATGTCATTGTAGGAGAGGAAACTGGGGGTATGAGTGAGTGTAAGGAACTCCTCCTTAACCTCTTGAGATTGTTCTAGACTTTGTAGTGGATCTAGAGCTTGGGCATCAGAATCACCTTACTGAGCTGCTGAAAACAGACACCTGAGCCCTATTCTAGGCCTGTGAGATCAGAATATGTTGGCATACAGATTCTTTATGGAGTAGGAGGTTTCGGTAAATAACTTTTAGACTGGGAAGAGGAATAACAGTCTTTCTTCCCTTCCTATATCAAACATAATCTTAATTTGTAGGGCTGCTTACAGTGTTTTGAGTTTTGGAAGAGCTTAAGAGCCACTTAGGCACCCATTTTTGATCCATCTCCTTTTGTCAAAAAGATTATTTTAAGTAAACAAGAAAGTGTGATAGTATCTGAAATTTCTTTGATGATTGGGAGTCTACTCCATCTCCCATTCCATTCCATTCCATTCCATTCCCAGTAACTCACTTAAATGCCATTTTCTTGTTTGGGGAGGAAAGCATGTATCATTCCACAATGAAGAATTGTTAACATCAGATGCTTATAGGTAAGCAGCATGTTTCAGAGAAACAAAAATCTGTATGAAAGGGAAAGACTCAATTAGTCCAGCTTTCTAATTGTTTGGTGTGATCGACAACACTGATGCTTTATCCCCATATGGTTACAGGGTTTCCTTCTAGGTGACGAGGAACACCACACCTCCCAGTCTCCCATTGCAGTTACGTGCAGCTGTGCATCTAGTTCTGACCAGTGGGCTGTGGGTCATTTCTGAGACAGAGCACGGGGCATGGGTGTAAGGTCTCCAAGCACTCCCTTCTGCCCCGGTGAATCTGAAGTCCAACATTGAGATGCTGGTGTCCCCATCTAACCGGGTCCTTGAGCAATCATGTGTAAGAGAACAACCTACCTCATGTCTGGATCTCTGCCAGACATGTAGCAATTGTGACAGAGGTCCTGCTGCTGCATTACATCACTGGGGATTGGGAGTTCGTGTGGTACTGTCCTATGAACTAGCTGATACACTTGAATTTTAGAAAATGGCTATAAGGTATATAATTTATTTGATTGTTTAAAATTTTTTAATCTTTATTTATTTTTGAGTGGGGAGGGGCAAAGAGAAAGGGAGACACAGAATCCAAAGCATGCTCCATGCTCTGAGTTGGGAGCTAGCAGCACAGAGCTCGAGGTAGGGCTCGACCTCATTGACCATGAGATCATGACCTGAACCCCAGTCAGACGTTTAACCAACTGACCCGCCCAGGCGCCCCAAGGTATATATTTTTTAATGTTGGCCTTGGATTCTGCTGACTGGATTTCAGTCTGAGCTCAACACGAGTGTTGGGACTTAGCCCAAGTCACCTAACTGCGTTGATAATACTTACAACTGAAGTTTATTTAGCATATCTGCCTCTCCAGGGCTGTACCCAGGGTTGTATGGGCATCATCTCACCCAGGCTTCCCAGTACTCTCGGTGGGTGCAGAAATGGGCACGACACAGAGGCAGAACTAGAAAGTGGAGATTCTGGACTGGAACCAGGTCTGACTGACGCCGACGACTGCATTTTGCTCGCCACTAAATTGGAGTTGATTAAAATATCTACCTTACTGGGCTGTTTTAGGATTCTATAAACAGCCTGTGTGGCGGAAGATCTGGATGCCTAGTAGGTGAGGTTATTCATTATTTGGGTTCTGCCTGCACTTGTTAGAGAGAAACTTCACAGTGTTTCCTCTTGGGTTGTCACCGGAGCCTCATTTACCAACCTTGAAAAACCTGACTTGTTTTCTTTTTTTTTTTTTTTTCCGCGTGGTAAATGTTTCATCATTACTTTTGTGTCCTGTTTGAGTTGACCCTCTCTCTATCATGTCATCTGGCTTCATCCTTCAGCCTCTCACTCTTTTCTCTTTTTTATGTTTCCATGTTGCTTTGAGCAGAACTCATTTTTCAAAAGACAGATGGTGGCAACCCTGTTCTCTCTAAATAAAAAGCAAAGCAGCTGTTAAGGTGCAAACAGAGTTGCGTCCAGCAAATTGTATCTGCTTCAAGTGTTGGCGAAGTTTCCCTATAGGGAAGAGGAGCTATCTAAACAAAACGTGCAGTCTCGGCTGCGCTCTGCCAAGGCCCAAGTATAGAATGATGGCAAATAATGGAAATTTATAGCATGCTATAGATCTGGCACCTTTCTATCTTGGCGAGTGCATATTTAAATGCAGTGCTAACGGAGCTGAAATTTATTGCTCTCTGATAACGATAAAATGCCATCAGAGAATGAGATAAATCTTGGCCCCAAATCTTAGAATGCAGAGCACACACTCACAGGCACACACATGCTTGTAAAATACAGCCCAATACTGCTAACTCAGGAGTCTGGGTTCAGAAGAAGCCTATGGAACGGGAAAGTAAAGGACGTGTTTTATAGACGACTGCAAATTGTTGTTTTCATGAGGTTGGGGTCAAGGTACATTGTGGCCTCGGGTTGAAATGAGTGTTGCTTTGTCTCCTGGCTGATATATACTTGACCTTGGCCAGGAAAGCTTTTTCCTTTCCTGGATGTTCAATAGCATTCTCTTCACCTTTTCACAGCCTTGGGACAGGACGACTTCCAAACAAATGCTGATGAATTATAACCCTCCGGGAGGGAGAAGAACATTATCTCCTTTTTTTTCATAATGTATTTTCTTATTTATTTTCCTATTTATTTATTTATTTCAAGAGAAGTGAAGTCTCAGGGGCTTTGTAAGCAGAGAGGGAGACAAGGAATGACTCTGCCAAAATACCATATTTGCAAATTGCTCGTGATGTGCAAATTAGGTGTGCAAGCCTCCTCTTCCCAGGGCCTTTAGTATTCCAAGTGTGGACACTTATGAAGTTGCAGTCAGGAGGCTGTCTCTCACGTTGGACAACCAGCCTGCCGGCCCATCTCTAACCGTGGGACACCTCGGGTTCATGAAGTGGAGCGCTCCTGGCCATCTGCCCAAACCCCTGGCCAAAGTCCCATGGCTGTGCTTTGAGGGATCACTTCAGATCAGCAGCTACCTCAGAGAGGGAGGCTCTTTCTCTTGGCCCTCATATAACAGGTTTCCTTGACTACTTCTAAGGCAGGGAGATTTCTAACATTTCAGCCAATATCTTGACCCTCAGTGCGCATTATAAGCTCCAGGGATTGCTGTAGGTCAATTTCCATTTGAGTTAGATTTATCTTTCTAGATGCTTTTTTGAGCATGAGTGTGTGTGTGTGTGTTCATGTCTGTTGTTGCACACGATCCTGTTTTGGAAATATGAACAATGTCTGTAAATTACAACTCTCATGTATAGCTAGAAAGAATGTCCTTGGTTTCCTCGGATTTTATAAATGCCTGTGTGTGTTTAGGGGGAAGGAGGGAAGCGAGCTTGGACACGTGTGAAAACTGAGAGGTCAGGATTTTTGTTGAGCTAGAAAGTGACACACATTCTCTTAGCGGGGAATTTGCCTGGAATTTCTTAGTACACCTGATGATATTTTATATAAAACTGTTGTTTTAAACCCTTTTCTCTTCCCTTATATGCCTTTCCATTTACTATACTGAAGAAAGCTATAAAGTGATATAATTTGGTGCATTTACCTCATTTAGTTTTGTTGTTGTTGCTTGAGGGAAAAAAAAAACAGGTCAATTTGGGTAATTTTGATGCTTGAGATATAAAAGGACCTAAGATTTTAAACAGAATTCATTCTTTGGAGCTTTTAATTGAGTTTCAGGGACTTCATGAAAGTATGTGTGTGAGTGTGTGTGTGTGTGTGTGTGTGTGTGTGTGTGTCTGAGAGAGAGAGAGAGAGAGAGAGAGAGAGAGAGAGAGAGAGATTGAGAATATTCACACTATCAGTATTTGGATTTGTATGTTTGGTTTTTTTTCTAAGAGCTTTCATAGCTTTTGTTAGGTGCTCAAAAGCACCCTTGTCCGCAACCCTGACCCCCTGCCCTCTTGTTCCTGGCATACGTGCCGTCATACTCCATTTCTTTTCAGAGCTGTGATCCCAGACTCCTCATTGCTGGGAAGTGCCTGACTTTGGCTAAAGAGGTAGTGGCTCTTCGGCAAAGCAGGGATGCCTAGTCCCAAGCACTGCATCTTTATGGGCTTTGCCCACCAGCTTTAGCTCATGAAAGGAAGCTCCTACACCCTCCTCCCCATTCATCCTCTGCTTCTTGGGTCTATCCAAGTGTAGCTACAACCTCCACCTGCTGATCTAGGGTCCAGCAACGCCTTCCTCATCTCAGCTGTTCCAGAAAAGCCCTGCTCTCTCTCACCTCCCAGTCCTCATACAGGTATTTCTCTCTACCTGGAACAGTCTGCCTTTCTTCTGGATGACACCGTTTTCTGATGAAGTGCTACTTCTTTCAAGAGCCCCCTGTGATGCCTTCTAGACCAGGTTAGATACATCTTCAGCATCTTGTGGTCCCTGATTCTCCTGCCAGGGTATTGTCACACACTGTGACTTCTTAGGCCAAGGAAGCATACCTAGAAACTTGCAGTATTATCTTTATAACTCTTCTGAAGATCCCAACTCATTTAAAAACAAAAAAATATGTTTACAAAAATAAAAAAGGGAAAAAAGAAAGAAAGGGGCATGTGAGAGGATTTATCTGTGTTTTATCAAAGCACACCAAAGACCAGAGATGTCAATATAAAGAGTGAACAAGTAGAAAAGGAAATGAAATAGAGTATTGCCTGTTTGATCATATTATAAAAGGAAGAGGGATAGGAGGAAAACATCTTTCTCTCTCAGAGCCACGGCTGTATGAAGTCTCTGCCTTCTTGTCTGCATCATTAGTCTTTCCCAGTACCTACATCAATGCCTGCATGTTAGCTAGTACTTCATAATATTTGTAGAATATAGGACACCTGGATGGCTCCGTTGGTCAAGTGCCTGACTTCGGCTCAGGTCATGATCTCATGGCTTGTGAGTTCAAGCCCTGCATCAGCTTCCATGCTGACAGTTCAGAGCCTGGATTCTGCTTCAATTGCGTCTCCCTCTCTCTGCCCCTTCCCTGCTTGTGCGTGCTCTCTCGATGTTTCTCTCTCTCACTCTCGCTCTCAAAATCAATAAACATTAAAAATAAAAAAATGTATTTGTAGGAATAGATGAATACACAAGTGCACACACAGATAAGAGAACCTCATCTCAGCCCCCGTGGCTGCCAACTGAATCATACTTCTTTCCCTACATGTACTGCTTTGGCTCCCATGCCTCTTTGTTACTACCTGGGACCCCTTGGTTTAGCTTTTGCTTTGAGTTTCACTCTAACGTGCCCTTGGCTGTGGCCGCACAGCTCTCTGCACCTGCGCTGGCTACTGGGGCCCTCTTTTTCATCTGCTAACACCGGTAGGTGACTTTCCCAAGGGCCGTCTGGCTTCGGAGCGTGGCCTGCACAGGGAGGAAGAGCTGGGAAGGAAGGAGCCAGATGGAAGAAATGAAAAAGCAAATGAGTATAAATAAGCTTGAGTGCTTTATCCTTCTTACCATTTTCTCTGTGCTCAGGCTCCTTTAGCACATGGGCTTGAGGACCTTGAATCACTGAGCAAAACAAAGAAAATACCACTTTGTCACACTGTTTAACAACAAGTGACCAAGTCAGTACGACAGCGTCTTTTCCCCTGTGATAGAGCCTTATGGTCCATCATGTGAATGGATGACCATTGTGATCAGATGGTGCAGCCTCAATAAAAGTGATAAATATGGTAATAGCTACTATGTGCTTCAACACTTTGAAATTCACAAGCATGTGCTAAGTGCCCGTATATTGGTAAGACCTACATAGGATGTACAATTGCCATTTTGAATTGTACGCTTGCTGCCTTGCATTATCATTATCCCTATCTTTAAAAACTTGAAAAGAAAGAGGTATAAATGAAATGTCACAATTTGAATAGTCTGATGGCTAGAAAGTGGCACAATGAGATTCGAACTCAGCTCTTTAGAACTCCAAGCCTGGCTAAGAAGAGTGTGTGGTGGCTCAGAAACATGGTACCTGCTTCGTCCCAGTATTTGGTTTGGAAGAGAGCTCTCTGGGCGCTGGCCCCGCACCTGTTTGTGTGATTGTAGGTTCCGAGGGGGAGGACTCCTGGATGGAAGTCTGGAAGGAGGCCCCATGCCCTGTGCCCTGCGAGGGGCCACCCGAGGGGCCCAAGATGATTTCTCCCCCTGATGGCAGTGCTGGCAGGCCCCTCGGGGCACCAAGGGGAGCTCTCCCTGAAGGCTTGAATAGGCTGGTGAGAGCTCATAGTGTTCTTTAGAAACCAGGGATGGTTTTCAAGAGGTCTGGAGACCTTCTGGGATCCTGTGGCCACATCTGTGCCTGATTTTTATCACTTTAAACCCAGGGTTTTGGCTTATCTGCACAGGCTATGTTACATGTTCACTACAGTATTTACCAAGCCTCCTGTAAATAGTAAAAATTACACTAAGTAAATAATGTAATAATAGCATCTTTGGCTATATGTAACAGATACATCTGAGTAGATAGCAAATATTTATACAGTATATATAGAGATATGCATTTTTTCTCTGTATGTCTGCATGTGTGTTTTTATCTCTATGTATGCATGTGTGTGTGTATGTATGCGTGCATGAAGAAGTTCCTAATTCTTCCAGCTGGGTATTATTATCTCCATTCTAAAGAGGAGCAAACAGAAGACAGAGAGATACAATAACGTGCTTAAGGTTGTTTTCTTAGATAGAGCAGAGACGGTTTTCAGACTCAGGTTTGCCGGACCCCAAAGGTGTTCTTTGGTCACCATGCCACCCCTCTCTCTCTCTGAGCTTATGGGGTTTAATTGAAATGTTATTCTTCACTTTCTTTTTTCATAGCCCAGGTGCCCCCTCAGGGTGGAAATTATGCTTCACTCATTAGAAACATAGGGAAGCCCCTGGTATAAAGTTCAACTAGTATTTATTGGGCATCTTTGATGAGCTCGGCACCACAGTAGGTTCCAGATGGGGCCAGGCTCACACACAGCTGACATTTAGCAGAAGAAAGTAGAAAGCAAGTATAGTTAAGTGGCCAGAATGAGAAAACCAATGCTTCCCAGGTACCAGGGACCAACTACTTCCTCAATGTTCTTTGTGTAGGAGTTCACTTAAATCACGAGATAGGAACTAATCTTATCGTTTCTATTTGCACCCAAGGAAGCAGAAAGGCAGAGAAGCTGAATATCTGCCTCCAAAGTTTCCACAGGTAGAGAGTTCCAGAAGTGGGGCTTGGACCACACCCTCTGGATCTTGAGTATTTCCTGTTGGCACTAAATAAATACAGCCAGACAGGGACACGATGAGCAGCACAGTGCTCTTTCTGGAGGTGGCATTTCATCTGAGGCAACAAAATAAGAAGGAATCCCATTTAACAAGTAGGGGAAAGTGAACTGAAAGCAAAGAGACCGACCTGTGCAAAGGCACTGAGGTGGAGAGATCTTGATAGTTTTGAGAGCAAAGAGAACATGCAATAGGAAGGTGTAGAAGGAAGGGGCTAATGACCTTCTGGAAATGAACGAGAGCTTACTGGGCCACAGAAGGGAGACTTCTTGGTGCTAAGAGAATAGAGATCTATTTTTTTGCCCATCTTTCCACTAATATCCCTCAGAAGATACTTTCCTTTTTCATGCTTCTTTCATGTACGTGAGGCTAGGAGACAACCAAAATGGATCCCAAATAATGATGGTCAGCATGGATATATCCCCAGCATGCCTGGGGACACCTCTGACTGGGTTACCTTCCCTCTCCTCGAACAGAGATGGGTGTTATCTGCTTTCCGACGACACCTGCACACCCAGTGAACATAGTAGGCGTCACTTATCATTCACTATATTCTTTTCCACTCAGTTCAAGTTCAGCCTCAAAATTCTTCTGGACCCAGTAGAGATGGCTTCCATTTTTATTCATCCAGAGATGAAAGGGTGGTAACAACCAATAAGACTCACTGCTTCCGAGGGCCACGGGGGTGGTGTCCGCCAGGATGTGGGGCGTGTTTTGAACGGGCAGCTGCCTCAGTTGCTCCATCCTCATGACAGTCATGTCTTGGAGAAAGCTTCAGAAAGAGAATCATAAAACCAGGCATCCCCTACAGCGAGCTATGGTGTGACTGGCTAAGACTGTTCTCCTAATGCATTTTAATGACATGCTTTATAATATCTTATTAAAGATTGTAAGAGCATCTAATAATCATTTAATAAATATTAATGAAGCATTTACAAATTGCACCTTAATTTACAGCTTTGGCACTCATATACAGCCCAGATATTAACACGTGGGGGCATGGTGGCTCCAACAGAGACTGCCATGGAGCACCTCACTCTGTGACATTGGGACATCCTGCTACCATAAGTGATTTTTAAAAATAATAATTCTTGGAGAGTAGTTCGGTGCAATGAAGCTTGATACCCAAAGCAGTTTAGCAATTATTATTCTGTTTGGGGAACATTAAAACATAATCTACCATGAATTTATAATCCATAGCTTTTCTCTCATGCACTTTTTAAAAAAATATAATAGGCAGTAATTATCGGCCCTCGTGCAGAAACTCCTGTAGATGTTGGACAGGGTCCTGGCCCTCCCTCATTGTTAAGCCTCTTAAACAGTGCGTTCAAGATTGGATGGTGCACTTTTCTCCGGATGGTGCTGGTTTTCAGCCTGGACTCAAAGTCACACCTTACAGAAAGCCAAAGCTGGACAGGGCCTTGGAATTGTCCTGTTCACCGCTTCACTCTAATGGGGCCGGGAGGACTGAGACCCTGAAAGGGAATGGCACATTTGGAGGCCGCACAGTGAGAGCCGCGAGAATGGGGCCAGCTCCCAGGGTGTTAGATTTGCGGTCACATGCTTCCCTGTCTCGCGGCGGCGAAGAGGCAGCATGCGTTAGAAAGATCTTAGGTAAGAGGTGGCCCCTTCTCCTTGGAGGTCGTGGGGCGTGCTTGGGGTCGGGGCCAGGGTCTCTACTTCTCCGTTGTCCCAGATGGGCAGGAGCTCCTCCGCACTAAGAGGAGTTGGCCAGCAGATGGCGCTGCAGGGATTCAAACTGAGACCGCCTCGTCCAAAAGCAGCCCTGGGCGGGCTGGGCCTCACAAACCCCTGCAGTCAGGAGTGATGTGAGAAGAGCTGGGATCCATCCGGCACTACAGGGACCTGCGGGATCCTCAGACTCCTGGGGGCCTCGGACTGTTGCTTGGGAGAGAAAGCCAGGCCTAGAGCGAGCTGACACCGGCGCCAGTAAGCTGGACACTCTGGGTCTGGGAGCAGATCTTGCAACACGCTGTAGAAGTAGAGAGGTTGGCTGTGCGAAGACCCGGGTGCTTGCTATTTTGGCAGGACCCAGCCAAAGCTCAGGGCGGAAGTGTCAGCAAGACACCCTCCTTTTGTGCTGGGTCCCCCTAAACCCAGCTTCTTGAGCTCACTACTCCAAGGAATTTTATGACCTCCTCAAGAGCAGGGCCAAAAGCCAGCTTCTATAAAGCAAGTGTTTCTCCTTCCCCGCTTCCTGACTTCCAGGCCTAGTAATTGCTGCCAGGCCTTGTGCAGTGTGTTTTAATTAATAATTTAATTTATGTGCCATGACAAAATGGTTTTGCAAAGGAGTTTGATTTACTTTTCAAAATTGTAGAATCGAATGAATGAAGAACAGTTTAGGGAAGCACTTAATTGCTGAGTATTTTGATTATCCTTACCTGTTCTTTCATCCCCTCCCCCCACGCCCCCAAGTCTCCCACCTCCTCCTCTCTCTCTCTGTCTCACACACACATGCACGCACACATACATGCACATGGACACACTGTTTTCACACATGCACATGCACACATGGTGTGCTCACACACACGCACATGCACACAGTGTGCTCACACACACATGCACACACACGTCTCACAGCAGCACTCACAGATCGCTCTCCTCACAGCTGCAGCATGTCTGCAAGGAGGTGCTGGGAGGAAGGAAAGGCATGGGTTCCTGGGGTGAGGACAGGCCAATCTATCAAACAGAAATACAATTGCCATTGCATTTCTTCTCAGGTCCACTGGCCCCTTGCACCTACCCCAATTCTCAGCCCCACCTCCCTGTTGCCAGAGGGCAGTGTGCCAGCCTTGAAAGCAGATTTAGACAAAGTCGGCATGTGGCTCCTGCTGTTGGGGACCCGACACTCTGCTTGTTATGTCTCCTAGATGCAAGGGAAGGATTTGCATGAGCAGCATGTGATACAGAGTCTGGCTCGGCCTGGCCAGCAGGCTGCAGAGGGTCAGCCGCTGCAGGCGTCATTGCCCCTGGGGTCTGCGTTAGCCCCCCTCCCCGCAGGAGAGACAAGGCCAGAGATCTGCAGTCTTGCAACCACAGCCCCACAGCCCACATACTCCCGTTCCCTGCGGACAGCAGGACTCTGGCGGAGCACGTAATGGTTGTCCGGCCACCACTCCCTGGCTCCTTTCTTCTAAACCCTTTTTATACTTTGGCATGCTAGAGACAGTCAGCCTTCTTGAAAAGAGTGAGAGGCTCCTGAAGGCAAGAGAAATATCTGACTAAACTCTTTGGCACACAGCAGACACTCAAATATTCCCAACTAATAAGTAAGGAAATGAATAGAGAGGATGGATCGTCTCTCTGGATAAGTTAATTGCCTCGATTTTATTTAACAAGCCTTGCATAATACTGTCTCTATGCCAGAAAGTGCTCACAGCGCTTTGTAGATATAAACTCCTATATGCCTCATGCAAACCTTGTACGTTAGTACTAATATCTGTCCCCCCATTTTTTCAGATGGGGTAGGAGAGGGGGCAGATGGCTTAAGTAACTGGCCCAAGGCCAGGCAACGAGTAAGTGGCCAAGGGAAGGCTCAAACTCATGCAGTCTGGCTCTCGAGTTTTTGCTGTAAATCTCTTTGCTCTGCTTCCTCTTATCCTTAGTCTTAGTCTCCTCCAACCAAGACCAACATTCTTAGATAAACCCAGCCAGGGAACAAGCATGTGTAGAATTTAATCCCTGAAGCCCATGTTTCAGAATTTCACTCTCAAAAGACATGGCAAAGAAAGGTTTCTAGATGGAGAAACAGTCAAATTATTTTATTTCACCAGGAAAAAAATGATAGGTTTCTTTTCCTTCACCTCTGTAACATATAGACTGCATGTTTTGGTATTCAAGAAGCAGAAAATGAAAAAAGGGAAGGAAATCAAAAAAGGGAGGGAGAGAAGGAGGAAAGAGAGAAAGCAAGCAAGCACACTTTATTTAATCTCCAGCACAGAAATGGTGTCCGCGGCCCTGAGAAATACAGTTTTTCATCTGCCTGTTGCTTGGCATAGTTTCACTGCCTAGAAGCCTGCAGAAATATTGGAAGTCAAGATCCAATATAATAATTGGCTTACCGATTTGAAGAAGGATGGACAGACTTTCCCATTTCCAAGATTCATTAGCCGAGCTCCCCCTCTAATAGACGGGGCTGGCTGTACGTGTAAGCCATTTTCTAATCAAATTGGCACACTGCTCATGCTCTGACTGGGTGTAAATGGACGGTGGCAAAATTGCTACGCGTCAGCGAGAGTTGCAGTTGGATGGATGGAGTGGAATTTTTCTCACTTATGCTTCATCATCATAAGTTCTTCATTCAATCCCAATAAGGAGCGCCCCCCCCCCATTTTTAAAAATCCAACCAAACATTATTGTGATTTCTACTTATGACTCTTGAAGGATGTTCATGTGCTCCTATGCCTCTTTGAGTATGTGAGCCAGCTGTGAATCATCCTCCAACTCGATACACCTAGAAAATTTCATAGGAGTGTAGAACTTGGTGATATTAGTATTGAAAACTTAGCACATCCACAAGTTTGTGATCAGCAGAGAAGGCAGCATGGGAGCAGGCTCATGAGAGAAGATGCTAGGATCAGTTAGATCTGAGGAAAGATACCAGCTCTGCCCCTTAGCTATATGCTATGCCTCGGTTTCCTCATTTTCAAGTATAAATGACCACAGCAGTGAGCCCACTGTGTGGAAGCCCAGTCTTCACGGGAACATAACTAAGGGTTGGTAGTAATGTCAACAGAAAACAGAAAAATCTAAAAACTAAGTCTGATCAAAAAGAACCAGAATGGGATTGACAATCTTTTGGGGGCTGATCGAAGAAAGTTGGTGTATCACTTGGAAGAAATGGAACTTTCCATTGGTTCATGTGCTCTTGTCTTCTCTGTCAAGAGAACTCCTCTTCATTCGAGGTGGGATAAACCTGGGTAGGGGCAAATAAGTCTGTATTGCTGAAACGACGTCAGGACAATGTTAGCTCTAAGTAGACCCAAGTGTTTTACCTGGACTAATAATCCCAAAATAATAACATAACTTGGGTATAGATCATCAGATAGCATTGAGAATATGTGGCAAAAAGCAGAGGGCTCTGAGATTGACAATGGGAAACCTTCAGATATCCTTGCAATTTTCAAAATTGATGGAAGGAAGCTGGTGAGCCCTAGAAAGTGTAAGCTGGGACTAACTTTCTCATAAATCTCATCAATCTGTACTCAGATCTGGGGAAGCTTATGAGAAGCATGGCTTGTGAGTTTATTAAATAGGAAAGCATGTGACTCAACTCATGTATCAATTTGGTTAGGATAACCCAGACCCAGCACACTTCTCACTGGAATGGTGGGCTTGGAAAGTGGGATAGACATCCTACGTGTGAATTTCATCCAGACAGTCTACAAGGACACCTTTGTTGTGATGCCTCACGGACACACCATATGTGATCCCATTCAGGCAAAGTGGAAGAAGATGAAATGGATATTCAGAAAATGAGGTGGAGAATAATTTCCTGACACATTGATATCAAAGAGTCACGATATCACGAGTAATGCTGGTGGTCTGGATTGGAGTGGCCTCCGTGGGACTTTTCTCAGGTCTCCTCAGGTGGCATTTTTTTCTAACCGTCTGCATGCAGATAGGGAGGGCTGCTCCCTGGATACAGGGATGGCATGGTGTGGAGCAACTCTGTACACTGAGTTTGTGACTTTTTCACCCATTTTACAGGTGAAAAAATAAGACATAGGAAGCATATTCAGTTCCCAGGGCTGCCATAACCAGCGACCACACACTGGGCGGCTACAAACAACAGTTTATCCTCTCACATTTCCGGAGGCAAAAAGTCTGAAATCAAGGTGTTTGCAAGGCCAGCTCCCTCCGAAGTCTCCAGGGGAAGATCTTCCCTGCCTCCTCCTTCCAGGTTTTGGTAGCACCTGGTGGTCCTTGACTATGGCTCCATGTCTCCATTCTCTGCCTCTATTGTCACATGGCCTCTTCTCATCATATCTCTGTGTGTCCTTTTTCTGTCTCTCATATGGATACTTTCATGCATCTGGGGCCCACTCTCATTCACTATGATTTCATGTTTAATTACATCTGCAAGGACCTTATTTCCCCATAATTCTGAGGTTCCCCATAATTTCCCCATAATTCTGAGGTTCTGGGTGGACAGGAATTTGTGGGAGACATTGTTCAACCCAGTCCCGGAAGTTATGGAGTGTATACACGACCCAGCAGTTACATGGCAGATCCAGGAATTGAACTCACCTCTACCTGACTCATTTCTCCTCTATATCTTAGAAGAAATGAGCAGGAGAGAGAAAGGACTAAAATCGGTGTCATTTGCGGAAGAGCTGAGAAAATGTGGGTATTTATCCTGAAAATGAGAATACTTGAAGAGACAATTGTGGGCATGGAGCAGAGTGGCACCCCCACCCCCCAAAGGGAATCTGTTTGGTATAGCTTGACTGGTCTGGGAGAAGAAGCCTCACTCACTCACAGTCTGTGGCCTGTCCCAGCACTGGAGCTGGGGTGGTGCATAGGGGGCAAATTCCATGGAGAGGCAGGAAGTGATAGTTGTGTCTCAGAATGTGGCCCGCAGCCTCGAAGGCAGAAAGGCAGGAAGACCTAGTGGTCAAGAAAATGGTCAGTGAGGACTCCAGCCTTAGCTCTGCCTTCCACTTGCTGTGTCAGCCTGGATGGGTTGTTTAATGTCTGCGACACAACCTAGGGATAAAAGTAATATCAGCCTCATCAAGGGTACATGATCATCCACTGTGATTAGACATAGCATGTAAAGCCCTTAGTTCAGTAGAACCCACAACGCCAGTACTTAATGGATGGTGATTATCACGATGACTTAAATACGCTCCTTTCTGTGCTGTCGAACAGCATCCCATGTTTCACCCGCTGCCCAGAGAAGGCAGACGGCTTGTCTCCCGTCTGGCTGCGGTGGTCCCTGTTTGCCTGCCCGATACCCACGGAACCCTCGCGCCTCACCCGTGGTGACCTGCAGTTCATCTCCTCCTCATTAGTGTAATTGTAGAGGCTTTCCTCTCTTCCGGCAGAACTGCCAGTGGCTGCGAAGGAGGGTTCCAGCCAGGTTGACTGGACGGGCTTCCTCATTATTTAAGGCGCTCATTATTGAGGTTAGCGCGGCTTCCCAGCCCTGCTCAACCCGGCGAAGGAAACCAGCTCTCCTTTGCTTCTGTCTTCTGGGGCCGCTGGCAAGCTCTGGAGGACTACGGGGTCTCCCCCTGTTCTCCTTAGAATTGGATGGTTTCATGTTTTTTTGTAATCAGTCCTAATTTCCTTTTTTAAAGAAAAGACTCAAATCCACCATTATGAGTAATATAAAACTTGCCCAACTCCTGACTGTGAACACCACTGATCCAGAGCTTTTCTTTTCTATTTTTTTTTAAATTTACATCCAAGTTAGTTAGCATATAGTGCAACAGTGATGGCAGGAGTAGATTCTTTAATGCCGCTTACCCATTTAGCCCATCCCCTCTCTTACAGCCCCTCCATAGCCCTCTGTTTGTTCTCCATATTTAAGGATCTCTTAAGTTTTGTCCCCCACCCTGTTTTTATATCAATTTTGCTTCTTTTCCCTTATGTTCATCTGTTTTATATCTTAAAGTGCTCATATGAGTGATGTCATGATATTTATCGTTCTCTAATTTTGCTAACGTAATACCCTCTCGTCCCATCCACGTAGTTGCAAGTGGCAAGATTTCATTCTTTTTGATTGATGAGCAATACTTCTTTGTGTGTGTGTGTGTGTGTGTGTGTGTGTATATATATATATGTACCACATCTTATTTATCCATTCATCCATTGATGGATATTTGAGCTCTTTCCATACTTTGGCTATTGTTTATAGCAGTGCTATAATTCTGGGGTGCCTCTGTTCCTTCAAAACAGCGTACCTGTATCCCTTGGATAAACACCTAGTAGCCCAAATGCTGGGTCTTAGCGTAGCTCTATTTTTAATTTTTTGAGGAAACTCCATACTGTGTTCCAGACTGGCTACTCTAGTTTGCATTCCCATGAACAGTGGAAAAGAGATCCTCTTTCTCTGCATCCTCTCCAAATTCTGTTGTTGCCTTATTTAATAATGTTAACCATTCTGAAAGGTGGCTTCTACTTGTGGTTTTGATTTGTTTTCCCTGATGATGAGTGATGTTGAGCATTTTTTTAATGTGTCAGTTGGCCATGTGGATGTCTTCTTTGGAGATGTGTCTATTCATGTCTTTTGCCCATTTCTTCATTGGATTATTTATTTATTGGATGTTGAGTTTGATAAGTTCTTTATAGATTTTGGATACTAACCTTTATCTGATATGTCATTTGCAAATATCTTCTCCCATTCCGCCAGTTGCCTTTTAGTTCTGCTGATTGTTCCCTTCTCTGTGAAGAAACTTTTTATGTTGATGAGGTCCCAATAGTTCATTTTAGCTTTTGTTTCCCTTGCCTCCAGAGATGTGTTGAGTAAGAAGTGGCTGTGGTCAAGGTCCAAGAGGTTTTTGCCTGCTTTCTCCTAGAGGATTTTGATGGCTTCCTGTCTTGCATTTAGGTCTTTCATCCATTCTGAGTTTATCTTTGTGTATGGTATAAGAAAGAGGTCCAGGTTCATTTTTCTGCATGTCACTGTCCAGTTTTCCCAGTGCCACTTGCTGAAGAGACTGTCTTTATTCCCTTGGATATTCATTCCTACTTTTTCAAAGATGAATTGGCCATACATTTGTGGGTCCACTTCTGGGTTCTCTATTGTATTCCATTGATTGGAGTGTCTGTTTTCGTGCCAGTACCATACTGTCTTGATGATTACGGCTTTGTAATATAGCTTGAAGTCCAGGATTGTGATGCCTTCTGCTTTGATTTTCTTTTTCAAGATTGTTTAGGCTATCTGGGGTCTTTTCTTGTTCCATACAAATTTTAGAATTGTTTGTTCTAGCTCTGTGAAGAATGCTGGTGTTATTTTAATAGGATTTGCATTGAATATATAGCATGCTTTGGGTAGTATTGACATTTTAACAATATTTGTTCTTCCTATCCAGGACCATGGAATATTTTTCCATTTATGTGTGTGTGTGTGTCTGTGTCTGTGTCTGTGTCTGTGTCTGTGTCTGTGTCTTTTTCAATTTCTTTCATAACTCTATGGTTTTCAGTATATAGATTTTTAGCTCTTAGGTTAGATTTATTCCTAGTATTTAATGATTTTGGGTGCAATTATAAATGGAATCAATTCCTGGATTTCTCTTTCTGTTTCTTCATTGTTGGTGTATAGGAATGCAACCAATTTCTATGCATTGATTTTATATCCTGCCACTTTGCTGAATTCATGGATCCATTCTGGCAGTGTTTTGGTGGAATCTTTTGGGTTTTCCATATAGAGGATGCAAACCTCCTCCTGGTAGCTTTGGATGCCTTTTATTTCTTTGTGTTGTCTGATTGTTGAGGCTAAGACTTCCAATACTATGTTGAATAACAGTAATGAGAGTCTTGTCTTGTTCCTGACCTTAGGGGCATAGCTCTCCATTTTTCCCCATTGAAGGTGATATTAGCATTGAGTCTTACATATATGGCTTTTATGATCTTGAGGTATGATCCTTCTATCCCTACTTTCTTGGGGGGTTTTATCAAAAAAAAAGAAAGCTTTATCTTGTCAAATGCTTTCTCTGTATCTATCTAAAGGATCATGTGATTCTGGTCCTTTCTTTTATTGATGCGCTGAACCACATTGATGGTTTTGCAGATACTGAGCCAGCCCTGCATCCCAGGTATAAACCCCACTTGGTTGTGGTGAATCATTTTTTTAATGTATTGTTGGATCCAGTTGGCTAATATCTTGTTGAGGATTTTTGCATCCATGTGCATCAGAAAAATTTGTCTGTAGTTCTCCTTTTTCAGTGAGGTCTTTGGTTGGAATCAAGGTAACGGTGGCTTTGTAGAAAGAATTTCGAAGTTTTCCTTCCATTTCAATTTTGTAGATCAGCTTCAAGAAAATAGATGTTAACTCTTCCTTAAATGTTTGGTAGAATTCTCCTGGAAAGCCATTCGGCCCTGGAGCTTGGTTTTTGGGGAGATTTTTGATGACTAATTCAATTTCTTTACTGGTTATGGGTCTGTTCAAATCTTCTATTTCTTCCTGTTTCAGTTTTGGTAGTTTATATGTTTCTAGGAATTTGTTTTTTTCAAGATTGCCTATTTTATTGATGTGTAATTGCTCATAATATTCTCTTATTATTGTTTTCATTTCTGCTGTGGTGGTTGTGATCTGTCCTCTTTTATCCCTGATTTTATTTATTTGGGTCCTTTCCTTTCTCTTTTGAACAAACTGGCTCGTGGTTTCTCAATTTTGTTAGTTCTTTCAAAGAACCAACTTCTGGTTTCATTGATCTTTTCTACTTTTTTTTTTTTTTTGTCTTTGTTTCGACAGCATTGATTTCTGCTCTGATCTTTAATATTTTCTGTCTTCTTCTGGTTTTGGATTTTTATTTGCCATTCTTTTTCCAGCTCTTAAGGTGTAACATTAGGTTGTGTATCTGAAAACTCTCTTCCTTCTTTACTAAGTACTGCACTGCTATATACTTTCCTCCTAGGATCACTTTTCCTGCAACCCAGTGGTTTTGGATTGTGGTATTATTATTTTCATTGGCTTCCATGTACTTTTAAATTTCCTCTTTAACTTCTTGGGTAGCCCATTCATTCTTTTGTAGGATGTTCTTCAGTCTCCAAGTATTTGTTACCTTTACAAATGTTTTCTTATGGTTGGTTATAAGTTTCATAGCATTATGGTCTGAAAATATGCATGGTATGGTCTCCATATTTTTCTTCTTATCAGGGCTGATTTGTGCCCCGGATGTGAACTATTCTGGAGAAACTTCCATGTGCACTGGAGAAGAATGTATATTCTACCACTTTAGGATGAAATGTTCTGAATATATGTGTTAAGTCCATCTGGCCCTGTGTGTCCTTCAAAGCTATTGTTTCCTTGTTGGTTTTCTGATTAGATGATCTGGCCATTGCTGGAAGTGAGGTGTTGAAGTCCCCTACTATCATGGTGTTATTATCAATGAGTTTCTTTGTTTGTGATTAATTGATGTATATATTTGGGTGCTCTAACATTTGGAGTATAAAATGTTTACAACTGTTAGTTCCTTTTGGTGAATAGACCCCTTACTTATGATATAATGTCCTCTTTATCTCTTGTTACAATCTTTCTTTTAAAGTCTTGATTGTCTGATATAAGTATGGCCACTCCAGCTTTGTTTGTCATCATTAGCATGATAGTTGGTCCTCCATCCCCTTACTTTCAATCTGAAGATGTCTTTCGATGTAAAGTGGGTCTCTTGTAAACTGAGTATAGATGAATCTTGTTTTCTTATCCATTCTGTTACCCTATGTCTTTTGATTGGATCATTTAGTCCATTGATGTTTAGAGTGAGTACTGAAAGATATGAATTAATTGCCATTATGTTTCTTATAGAGTTGGAGTGTTTGGTGATATTCTGGTCCTTTCTAGTCTTTGTTGCCTTTGGTCTTTATTTACTTATGTATTCATTTTTCATCTTTTCTCCCCTCAGAGGGTCTCCCTTAAAGTTTCTTGCACTGCTGGTTTAGTGGTCACAAGCTCCATTAATTTTTGTTTGTCTGGGATACTTTTAATCTCTCCTTCTATTTTGAATGAGAGCCTTGCTTAATAAAGACTTCTTGGCTGCTAATTTTTTCGATTCTGCACATTTAGTATATCCTGCCACTCTTTTCTGGCCTGCCAAGTAGATAGGTGTGCTGCAAATCTGATCTATTTTCCCTTTTGGTTAAGGACTTTATTTTTTCCCTTGCTACTTTCATGATTCTGTCCTTGCCTGAATATTTCATGAATTTGATTATGATATGCCTTGTTGATGGTCATTGTTTGTTATATGTAGTGGGAGTCATCTGTGCTTCCTGGATTTTGCTGTCTGTGCCTTTCCCCAGGATAGGAAAGTTTTCTGCTATGATTTGCTCACATAACCCTTCTCCCCCTTTTTCTCTCTGTTCATTTCTGGGACCCCTATGCTTCCAATGCAGTTCCTTTTTAATGAGTCACTGATTTCTCTATTTCATCAATTGTGCTCTTTTGCCTCAGTCTCCCTCTTTTATTCTGCTTCATTATTGTACATAAGTTTGTCCTCTATATTTCTGATTCGCTTATCCATTGTGCTGCTGTGGCATCCATTCAAGATTGCAGCTCAGTTAGAGCATTTTTTTATTTCATCCTAACTAGCCTGTACTTCTTTTACCTCCACAGAAAGGGATTGTGATTCTGAATTCTGGTTCAGACATCTTACTTGTATTTGTGTTGGTTAAGTCTCTGGCCTTCATTTCTTCCTGCTCTTTCTTTTGGGGTGATTCAATTTTTTCATCATTTTGAAGGAAGAAAAGGAATCAATAAGGTAAAAAATATTAAAATTAAGAAATGTAAGTTAAAAAACTGAAAATAAACACACAGACAAAAAAATCATATAAATGATGCTAAATCCTAAGTGTGTTTTGGCCTGGGCATTGAAAGGAGCTTGACAGATTAGAGGAAAAAGGGAAATTAAGAGGAAAAAAAAGGAAAATGTTAAATATCTGAAAAAACGAATACAATGACATAGAATAAAATGACATGATGGAAGTATTATTTGAAAAATTTACCAAAAAAGTAAATACAGTAGAAAAAAATTATAGAAAACTATTTTTAATAAACATTGAAAATAAAAATAATCTTTTTCCTTTCTGTATTCAAGAAAAGAAACAAACAAGAAATAAAATAACAGAGAATAGATGGACCAGCAAACTGACTGAAATACTATTGAAATTACATTGTTTTCCTCTACAAGTCAACCTACGCAGCCCTTTATAGTCTGTAAGCTAAGCAGGTGGAGACACTCGTGTTCCTAACGAGAGAGGTTGGCCCATTTGGGCGGGGCTTAGTGTAAAGGCTCCGCTCTTCACTAGAAGGCGGTGCTTAGCCTCCCGTGGAGCTTATAGGTGTGCGCGCGCGTGCGCGGAAGGGGTCAAAATGGCGGCCCTCTCCTCTCAGAACGCTCTTCTCCTCACCAGCAGTCGCGCTCCGGTCCTTCATCTACAGCTTCTGTCAGCTCCCCGATTTTACAGTGTCTGCGACCTCCCTCCTGAGTTTTATCTCAGATGCGGCTGTTTCCCGACCCCTCACTTTTGAGAACTGTGACTGTGACCCGTCCTGCCCGCTGCGGGAGGGTCTCATTGAGCCGTGGCCGGGTGCCGGCCGCTCCCAGGAATGTTCTGGTACCGCGCTGCTGCCACTGGTCAGAAACTGCGGCTGGACGCCAGGCCGCCCCAGAAAAAGTTGTCGGGACTGGTAGCAGCAGCGTCCCGGGGGTTATGGAAAATGACAACACCCGTCTGGCTCCAGGCTTCCCCCTTACGGTCCTTGCTCCAGCACCAGCGACTGTGGAGGTTCTCCGGGGTCCCTGGGACCTTTGCCCGTGTGGAGTCCTCCGGGCAGGGGACCGCCTCTCCCCACGTGGCCTGAGGACCCCCGGACTTCGCTCTGCTCCTGGAGATTCCCCCCTTCTCAGCAGAACACTGCCAGGTATCAAACTGTGGAGTTTCAGGTTCTGTGAGTCCCCAGTTTAGAGACCCTTCCTGGAATTTAAACCCTCTTTTCTCCTTCCCCCGTTTTAGATCAGTCCCTGCAGCTGGTTCCACTTTTCCACTTTGTCCCCAGCTGCTTTTACTCTCCCCCCCCCCCATCTCCGTCTTCTTTCCAGAAGGAAAAACAGCTCCCTGCCCTTGGCAGCTTCTCTCTCCCCCAGTTCGCCTCTTGCTGCCGGTCCCTGTTGAGTTCTGTGGTTTGGGTTGTGCAGATCGCTGTGTTAATTTTCAAATCGGTTTTCTAGGTGTGCAGGACGGTTTAGTGTTGACCTGTATTTCCCGTACATGCATCAAAAAACTTACATGCTCTTCTGCCTTCGTGGCTTCTCCCAGGACTTTTTTTTTCCCCCTAGGTCTGCTAGCAGAGAATTACTTTTCTTACCCATGTTTTCTCATAATTCCCAGCTGAATTAGAGATAATACCCCTGAATAATCACAAGTTGTTCATTGGTAAGCAGGTCTATCGTGAAATTTTACCCGCCATTTTGTTGAGAGATTCTTTGCCGAGGGAGCCTGGCGTGGGTCCAGATGAATTGAAAATGCTTTTGATGCCCCAGATGCAAGCACAGTCCCCCGTAAACCTTCTCACGTCCAACGACTCCACGTGTCACGGCCCAGAGTGTGCCCTCGCTTTGTGGAAGGAGACGCCTGGCTGGTGCAAGACCGGCTTCAATTAGGAAGGTAGTGTGAGTCGGCAGAAATAACAGGGAACGGCCCAAATTCAGGTCAGCAGAGAGAGCCAAAGTAGGCACTCTGCGCAGATTGTGCCCTGTCCTTGCTTTTAGCAGCCCTGTCTTCCCCTCCTGTCCCGAAGGCTGAGGGGTGAGCCTGCTCTGGCGGCCTTCTGCTGTCCACCATGTGTGAAGATACAGGGGGGCAGCCGCTTGAGAGCAGAGCTGCCCCCGGCTCGCCTGTGCTCAGCCCTCCGCCAGACTGAGTGTGGGTATGCGTCACCTGCGGTCTTGGAGAACGCAGCTTCCGACGGAGTTGGTCGGGGGTAGGGTGTGAGATCGGCATTTTTAATGAGGTTTCAGCTGCCGCCAATGCTGCTGGCCACGGGCCTCACGTTGAGTATCAAGGTCCTGTCGGACAATCAGGGAGAACTGTACCTGAGCTTCTGCACTTGGCATTTCCTTCCTCGCCCACGGTTGCCCATTCGACTGTGGAGCCGGCCCATTTATCCTGGTTAAAGGGTTCTACTGCTTCTTGTGATTATTCCTCATGATACTGATTATGTTATACACTTAAATTAAATAAAATGCACCCTATTGAATGCATGGCACACAAAAAGAATATTTATTTGAATATTAAGTACAGATAAGACTTCCCCTGGGATTATTTCTCAGCGCATTTGCAGAATTTAATTGCAAAGTTTTCCCACTCAGGTTCTTTCCGAACGCTACTTGTGAAAATATTTTCTTTCCAAAGGTAAAGCTGTGCTCTGTTGGTTTATTATTATTATTATTTTAAATTTGAAGAGCTCTCCGAGCTCAGTCATTACTTCCAGTGTCTAATTAATACTGATGATGACAAAGCAAACAGCCAGATGACCTAGATTTTCCTTTTAAATTGCCTGCAATTTACATGAATGCCGCCTCATTGTTTCCGAACTTTTGTGAACCTTTTTCTTCCTGTAAAGATTCTTAAAGTGTAGGGGTTACCAGGGCTCATTTTTCATGAAGCATATTTCTTTGAGTGCTCCTTCCATTAAGCTTTCCAGGAAGAGTGTGTCTGTCTCTCTCTCCTTCTCTCTCTCTCTCTCTCTGTCTCACTCTCTCACTCTGACACACACACACACACACACACACACACACACACACACACACGGCAATGATAACAACCACCCAGGCAACCCTTTCAGACAACTGAACTGGAAAATTAGAAGATGAATACTTCTCAAACTTCTTCAGCTATAGGATTGTTTCCATTTCTTAAACGATGACATTTTGTAAAGCCACAGAAATCAGGAATGGTGAAGACCTCTTAGAACTATGTAAAGATTTCTTTAGGTGCAGATAACAGCATAGCTTAGAAAGCCAGCCTGAGGATGTTCACCTGGGCTGCCTTCGATTGGAAAGTCATTTATGTCCCTATTTCCTTGTCTGGAAAATTGGTCCAATGGGACTTAGTTCACTTTGCTTTTTCTTTTTTTTTCTTTCTTTTTTTTTTTTTTTTTTGCTGCTTGTACAGTGGTTGTTACATGATTTATTTCTGTTGACATAGTCTGCGATCTGTGGATGTGAACTTTTAATGTCACAGCACCAAACTTCTGGAAGCATCAGCCACTTTTCAAATCCTTGGTGTTCTGTCGCTGTGGTGTTGTCCACCTAACATCTAAGCACGTAGCTGGGCAGACCCAGGACATTGTCAGCCTATAAAAAAGAATAAATAACAGCGTCAGCAACCAATAGACTTGGTATTCTATTCTATTCTTTTTTTTTTTTTTTTAAACAGTGAAACGGCACTTACCTGTTGCTTTCTGTGTGTCAGGCACCATCTGATTGCTTTGCAGATGGAAACTCACTTAAACCCTGCTTTGACCCCATCGGGGCATGTGGGCAGGTCCAGGTGAGAAATTTGTGCAGGGTCCCTAAACTAATAAGTCGCTGGGTTGAGATTTGACCCTGGGAAATCTGGCTTTTAGAATTTATCCTCTTAACTGCTGCATTTAAGATGCCTTTCAAATGTTTCTCAATTAACATGATCAGGATGACTGCCCAGATAAGGCCAGTGGCCTGTGTGTCTCTGCTGAATCTATTTAATTGGGATGCAGATTATAAAATTATCAACTTGTGATAAAATTATCATTAGAGCTTTGCAACATCTAACCAGAAAGGGGGGGGAAATCCAGTTGAAATATCTTAACTTGAAAATGTTATATATATATCTATCTCCTTCCACCCCATCCAAGCAGAGGTGGGTGAGAGGTATGTAAATCACCCACCTGGTTTCTCCCACTCTTTCCCCACTCTGGATGTTGGGGGTGGGGAAGGAATGACAACAAATCTGTGTTAAGCTCTCCTACTCCATAGTCAGATGGTCCTAGGAGAGTGGTCCAGAGAAGCATGCCAGGCCCTTTTATTTCCTTAGAAAATTTTGATGAGTGTTGTTGAAATTTTCTTGTCCTGGTCAAGAGGTTGGGCAGGGGTTTGGCAGGGGCGTGGGAGGGGTGCAATTATAACCCTTGATTATGAAGGAAAAGAATGATGATTACTTCTGCATCTGAAACAAACAGAAATCCTCTTCCTAATATCCACAATTGTTTTCTCCCTCCCTTCACTGCGTCGGTGCGTAAAATACCTTATTAAATCTAGAGAATAAAAATGTGCCTGGGGTAATGGTTTATTATTAGAATAAATAATAGGCAATATGTTTCCCCCCACCTTGGACGATATAAGAGGCAAAGACGTTTTCTGGGTTCACTTGGAAAGGTGTGTGCATGTGTTGGAGCAGCCCAGCTGCTCGTGGCCAGGGCTCTGCCCTGTCTCATCAGGGCCAGCATCAAGCCTATGACTAACAACTCCAAGACACTGTGTCCTTGCAGGAAGCAGAGGGATGCAGGAGGCCAAGGGGGATCTTGCCAGGTGCTGCTTGTGGCTGACACCTTCTAGCTTGGTGTTTGTCGAATCTGTCTGCCTGGATGTCTTTGTTTCAGACCTGGGGGCTTTGGGCTGTTGCTAATGGGGCATTTAACAAGTGGGTGCATTGCAGAGGAGGTGTGAAAAGCATTTCTTCCTAAAGAAAACAGCTCTTTAAAACCTGTTATTTGAGACACACTCAAGTTCTGTGGGCATCGGACCTCTGGCTTCCTTTCAATCAGATAACCAACACTTCAGTCTCCCCAGTGACTTCTATCTGGAGCAGTGACTCTCCATAGGAGCACCAGTATCATCACACGATACAGTTTCACAAAGAACAGCGGGAGAAGTACTCACTAAGCGTGTAGTGCCTGCATGAGCCATACCAGAGGTCGTCGAAGTGCTAGAAACAGTATTTTGAGATTCCAGGACATGCTCCATAAATTATCCCACACATCGTTAGCCGTCAATTAAATATGTTAGCGCTTTCAGTCTTTGCGTTCATCTGCTCAAGTTTATATATAACAGCAACCCCACTATTTTTTTCCAGTTAGCACTTAGTCTTGCCAAGTTCATTTCTCCTGTCCCCTCCACCCCCAACATCTGCCCTCCAAACCTGGCATCTTTACAAGAAGACAAGATTTAAGGAACACATTCTAGTTCTCCCCAAGGTTGAAATGAAATTGTCGGGGGAGAGATGAGTGGATTCCCCAGGTGGTTCTCTCAAATGCATTTTCTTCATTTATTCAGCACAAGCCAGAATAGAGTTAATTAATCATGGCTGACTTGACTCATTGTTGTGACTTTGTTTTCATTTTTTTCAATTGATTATTCCTGGCTTCCTCTCCTGAATCCTAAGCAATTAGTACTTGCACATACTCTTTCTTCTCTCTTGTGCCAACCCCCTCCCCCCAAACAAACAAACCAGCTATAACAAGTGATAGGATCTGTACTTTCATATCTGGCATAAATGGTACTGTTTGCTTGAGATCATAGGACACGCCTCCTTGTGAGATACATTTAGAAAGATCAGTAGACATTATCACAACCAGTGTGATAGGCCACCTCATATTCAGGGATTCGAGGTCTTCCTAAGCTTAGGTCTGTAATAAACATTTCATCTACGAACTCAAACAGAGCAGGCAGATCAAACATTTTATTTTATTTTTACTTTTTCACTGAAGAGATTGCCAACTAAGGTATAATGTCCCTAATAAACTGGAGTTGAAATTTTTATTTATTTATTTATTTTTGGAGTTGAAAATTTTAGTTAAGTGTTTATTTTTGAGACAGAGCATGAGCAGGAGATTGGGAGAGAGAAAGAGGGAGGGAGAGAGAGAGAGAAAGAGAGAGAGACAGACAGACAGACAGGCAGGCACAGAAGCAGGCTCTAGGCTCTAAGCTGTCAGCACGGCCTGACATGGGGCTCTAACTCATAAGCCTTCAGATCATGATCTGAACCAAAGTTGGATGTTTAACCAGCTGAGCCACCCAAGCACCGCAGAGCTATACTTTTCTTAAGATGGTCACCCCGGGTTTACCTTTTTGGTGTCTTGGGGAGGTATTTATTGCTATATAGCTACTATTAATGAATACCTACTATGTGCCAGGCCAGGCCTGGACTTGATGACCTACATAGAATTTCTCATTTAATCATTACAATAACCTTATAGGTCAGCTCTTTCAGATTCTATTATGACTGCTATTCATTTGGATATAGAAAAACAGTGGTTGCTCATTACCAGGAATAATAAAACCCAAGATTATAGGAAATGGCCTCTCTACTCCCTGTCTTTATCATTATCCTCATTCCCAGGACGTCATTTTTATACTTTTGTTTGCAGTTTGGTGTTGATCATTCCAGACTTTTTCCATTTATCCACAGATGGATGTTTGTGTGTGTATATATATATGCACAGCTTTTTCAGCATACATTGGATCACATTTTAAAAATTGGTCCAACTTGCTTTGTTGTATTCATTCTATCATGTACACTGTTTCATATCTGTGAATTTCTAGCAAATCCATAGTATTCCATAGTATATATCAAAGATTGGCAAGTTATGATCACAAGCCAAATGTGGCCCGCAGCATGTTTCTGAAAATAAAGTTTAATCGAAACCCTGCTGAAGCCATTTGTTGAGATATTGTTTTAGCTGCTTTCTTAATATAGAGGCAGGATTATTGAGTAGCTCTAGCAAACTCTGTGGTCCTCAAGCCAAAAATATTCACATTCATCTCTTTTCTTTTTTAATTAATTGTGAAGTTAGCTAACATACAGTATATATTCTTGGCTTCAGGTATAGATTCCTGTGATTCATCACTTACAAATGACACCCTGTCCTCATCTCAACAGTGCCCTCCTCGGTGCCCATCACCCCCATCCCATTCACATCAACCCTCAGTTTGTTTTCGGTTTTTAAGGGTCTTTTATGGTTTGCCTCCCCTCTGTTAATAACTATTTGGCTCTTAGAGAAAATGTTTCCCCACTCCTGTTACAGATGCACCCCAATTTACTTAACCATTTTAGTACTTAGGGACACTGATGTTCTTCCATATTGCAGGTCTGTGTTATGAGAAGTAATGCCCTTCCCGCCTCATTCCTCCTTCCATACTGTTACAGAAGCTCCTAGGAGAGGAATGTTTGAGGAAAAGGAAATGCATTCTGTTCTGGAGTAGCTACCAGCCACAACAGGTCCATACTGAGTTATACGCTTGAATCCATGGGTGTCTGTTCCCCACCCATCTCATAAGGATAATATCAAACCTTCAAAATTTTCAAGGCACCTCTCACCTATATATATAATCATATATATGTATACATATATACACATTATATATCCCTTATTAAAAACAGGAATCTGAGACACACAAAAAGTGTAAGTCCTTCAGCCAAACTCACACAGCCTATGGAAAGCAAAGCCAAGATTTAAACCCCAGTCATTTGGGCTAATGCTCCTGAAAACCCTTTGGCCTTCACACTATTTCTGAAGCAATGTCTAGTATTTGTTGAATGATGTAAAATGTGCCAAGTGCTTCACTTAGTACTTTACCTGGATTATCTTATTTTGTGCTTAGAAGGAAATTAGTGGGCACTGTGTTATCCCCATTATACAGATGGGGAAATTGAAAACAGATGCTATAATGAGGATAATGTTGCATAGATGACCCGCTGTGATTGGACTCAGACAGTCTGATTCCTAAGCCTCCAGTCTCCACTGGGGAAGAAACTCATCCTGCAGAATGATCTGTTGGACTGTTATCAGTGAAATCTGATTTGGTGGAAAGCATCCCAGTCTAATCCCATTCATCCAGAAGTAACGTACAGATCTGTGCATTTATAGAGCTGAATGACAGTCATTTCATGTGCTGTTGAAGACAGCCACAGGATGTCAGAGCAGCAGAAGAGCACTTGCTAAGGACAAATGGGGCGCATGCTGGGAGTGGGTTAAAAATCTGAGTTGCCTTGGTTTGGGTTGGTTTCTCGATACTGGGAGCCATGCACTGCACTGATTCAGAGAAGGGCTTGGGTCAAGCCATCTAGATGGAAGTTCCCTCTCTAATACTTACCTAGATTTGCGACTTCAGAAAGTCTCTCTACCTCTTTGTACCTCAGTTTCCCCAACTATAAAATGGAGCTAAGGATGCTGTCTACTCATGAAGTGGTGAGCATTAACTGATATTTTCCTAAAAAGTTGTATTTACAGCACTTTTTTTGGCATGTCATATACATCTGCTAAATTTTAACCACTGTTAATGTAAAATTTATTTTACTAAAAACAATTAAATCATTATTTTCCTGTCAGTATAGTTACATGACAAATTATAAAGGTTTTGTGATAACTAATGAACCTTCCTTACCCCACCCCCCACCCAGTGCTCTCTCTGACTTGGTTCTCCTGCAGCTGTGCTCTTTGCAGTACATCTTCCCAGTTCCTTGGGGAGGTCAGCCGACCCAACTCTTAATCATCCCATAAGGGTCAGATCCAGGGCTCTATCTATGAAAACACCTGACTGACATCTCACTCAACTTTTTTCCCCACAAAGGAGCCTGGTTGGTGCCTCTTTTGGGCTCTCCATCACGTGGCACTATAATCTTCATTTTATTTATCTCTTCCTCTCTCAGGGATTTTTTTTTAGGAAATGCACTGTACTGTTGATATCTGCATCCCCTCCCGTTACACAGTGTGAGATAGTAGGAACTCATAGTACACATATCAGATGTGCACAGTAATCCTGAAGTGCATTACGGAAAAGGCAAAATGTAGCATTCATCCTATGTACTTTGAAGCATGCCTTTATAGGGAATGCCATCTTGTTTCCGAAGAATTTATAATGACTATGAAAATGAAGAACTTGAGAAATGTATGTAGGTACCAACTGATGTGATTTATTGATTTCCATGTTGCTAGACTTCTTTGGTGCTTTTCTTCTGAATAATTCACAATTTCCCTGAAAACTGGAATTTCTAGCATCATGTCATTTCATACAGGAAAACTTGCACATCTGTTTATCCATTAATTTATTGTGGTGTGTCTTCTGATTTCTTTTAACTCACACTTTTCCCATTTTGAATTAATCTCTCATCAATTTCCTCTTTTGCTTGACACTTCCGCCATATTGAATTACTTACACTTTATAATCTCACAGGGATTTCCACACATTCTTTTCTCTCCTTGAGAGAATTTTTTCATTCTTTCTCTGGATATATTTAAAAAAACAAATGAAAACAACATTTTTTCAACTCTCTAAAACAAGCTTGTTTATTGGCACGTCTTATACTTCATTGTAGCTAATGTTCTCTGTATCATAATTTTGAGTTTAATCATATTTTCCCCATTTAGTGAGCTCCAGAAGTCTTTTTTTTAAACTATTGGATTCTCAATACCTGGAACAGTGTCTGATATCTAGAATGCGGATGTCTATGTGTGTGTGTATGAATGCATTTGTTGTTGAACACGTGGAGAACTGGATAGATGGACAAATGAAATTAATGGATTCCAAATATTGTCTTGGTCCTTAGGAAAATAAAGCCAAGTAAGACTCAGTCCTTTCCCTTATAGATCCAGTCTGATGTGTGGGAAGGGAAATCAGACTAGTAATAGGGTCAGGATAAAGTGGGAAGAACTGATAAGAGAGAACTCAGAGTCAAGGGAAGATGAAACAGGCTGACCCTGAGAAAGACTCTGGCTAGGAGATGGGAGAAGAGGAATCCCTGCTATTAAACATCCTGTTCAACCAGGAGAGCAAAGGGTCTCATGCTGAAGTTTATTGCTTCAGTTTCTAACCTTTCATAAGTGCTTACTTGGCAGCCATATCGAGAGTGGTATTTGATTCTCTGGAAGCATCTTAAAGGAGCACCACCAGACCTCCCACTTTCCCTTTCTTTCATTTAGGCTATAAAATATATTGGTTCTGTGCATTACTGCCATGAGAGGGAAAAAAATATCACATGTTAGTTTCCAAATGAAATGACATTTAGTGAAGTGTACGTTTAAGATACTGTTCAAGGTTGGCTTTTAAAGAGTGCACTGGAAGGGTCTCTCTTCCTAACAGATGATAAGAATTTACAGGTGCCTTTTATTCTCTAGCCCTCTCTCATAATGGTTATGGGGAAAAAATTTAAGAGCCTCATTAGGTCTAGCAATAACTAGTGAGCCCTCAGAGCATCTTTACACCCTGCTCAAAGTGTGGCAAGATCAGCACAGTTGCAGCAGAAACACAGACCCATGATGGGACTCTGCCATCTTGCCTAACTGGCCACTTACACCCTGTCATTTGGTGAAGAAGGGGTGGTGCGGGACCACTTTCCCCAGAAGAAGTGGGTGTTATGGGATTGACTTTCAACCAAAGAGGTCATGGCAAATGTAGGCTCCATCAGGAGCAGGTGGAGTGTGCTGGTAAGGACAGCCAGTTCACAGAATATTTATGAGACAAGGCAGGAACATGGCCCAAAACGGAGAAGCAGGATAGTGTTACTAGAATATTGGCAAAACAGTATGCGATGCCATACAGGAAAATTTTAAATGAAAAAAACTTAAAAACCAGAAGTCCACTATAGAAATTACTCAAAATTTCCTTTTTTATTATCTTCAAATCTCATTTTCCTTAATCAGCTTCATTTGAAGGACAACATAGCTATTTTTATGGCTACTGTTGAATTTCCCATTTGATATTCTCTGTAATAGGAACATATAATATGGTGTCAGTTTACATGATTTATGTTGGTAGACTCTGTTTCTTTAAGTTTCTTTGTGCTTCTATGTATCTAACATACCTCTCTGAGTTTTGAAGACAGATGTTAAACATATTCGTCTTAGTATAAGATAAACCAGCTTATTAAATAAAGTTAAAATTATCAGTATTACAATAACAATAAAAGCCTATTTCTGCAAGCCACTGATACTAAAATATTTTTCCAATTATAAATGCTGTGCATGACATAAAGGATACTTTGGAAATCACAACTCAGCATTAAGAAAAAAGTATCATCATCAGTCTTTAACTGAATCTCCCGTTTTGTTTCAGATTTAGATATTTGGTCTGTGTGAACTAATTTTGATAAAATTAATGTGAGCTTCTGGTTGAGGTGTTTTGTTTCTGTATACAGACATTCAGTTACTCTAGCATCATTTGTTTTGGGGTATATTGCTTTTTGTTTTGTGTTTTTCTTTGTAGTTGTTAAACTCTAAAAATTACAGTACACGCATACCTCACTTCTCTCATTCAATATGGAATGGATGTTTTACCACTTCAACTCGAATGTCGAAACTTAAAAAAAAGATGTTTTAACATTGTTATTCATTTTTGAGAGACGGAGCATGAGCAGGGGAGGGGCAGCAGGAGGGAGACAGAGATTCTGAGGGAGGCACCAGGCTCTGAGCTGTCAGCACAGAGCCTGATGTGAGGCTGAAATTCACAAACCACGAGCGCATGACCTGAGCCAAAGTCAGACACTTAATGGACTGAACCACCCATGTACCCCTCTTTTTAAATGTTTTTAACGTTTTTACTCATGCAATGTAGAAACTTTCCTTCTCTCATTATATTGGTTTATCTTAGGTGCACTGGAAATCTTGTTAGACAATTTAATTTTTCTGCTTCCAACCATTACACGTCTTTGAAAGGAGTCAAGAGGAGTAGACTCGTCTGTTATATTAATATTTACCCACATGCTTCACCGTCCCCTTTGCTCTTCCTCATGTCAGTGATGTTACAACGGTTTTTTTTTTCATTTTATTTTTTTTATTTGCATCCAAATTAGCATATAGTGCAACAGTGATTTCAGGAGTAGATTCTTTAATGCCTCTTACCCATTTAGCTCATTTCCCCTCCCATAGCCCCTCCAGTAACCCTATGTTTGTTCTCCATATTTAAGTCTCTTACGTTTTGTTCCCTGCCCTGTTTTTATATTATTTTTGCTTCCCTTCCCTTAGCCTCAGTGTTCTGTGTCTTAAAGTCCTCATATGAGTGAATTTGTATGATATTTGTCTTTATCTGACTAATTTCACTTAGCATAATATCCTCTAGTTTCATCCACATAGTTGTAAATGACAATTGCGTTCTTTTAGATTGCTGACTAATACTCCATTGTACATATATCTGTATATTTACATCTTATTTATCCGTTCATCAGTGGACATTTGGGCTCTTTCCATACTTGGGATTTTGTTGATAGTGCTCCTATAAATGTTGATGTGTGTGTGCCCCTTTAAACGGCATACCTGTATCCCTTGGATAAATACCTAGTGGCGCTATTGCTGGGTCATAAGGTAGCTCTATTTTTAATTTTGGGAGGAACTTCCATACTGTTTTCCAGAGTGGCTACAGTTTGCAATACAGTTTGCATTCCCACCAGCAGTGGAAAAGAGATCCTTTTTCTCTGCATCCTCGCCAAATTCTGTTGTGCCTGAGTTAATAATGTTAGACATTCTGAAAGGTGTGAGTTCACTTCTCCTTTTGGTTTTGATTTGTATTTCCTTAATGATGAGTGATGTTGAGCTTTTTTTAATGTGTCCTTTGGCCATGTGGATGTCTTCTTAGGAGACTGGATTGTTTATTGGGTGTTGAGTTTGATAAGCTCTTTATAGATTTTGGATACTAACCTTTATCTGATATGTCATTTGCAAATCTTCTCCCATTCCGCCAGTTGCCTTTTAGTTCTGCTGATTGTTTCTTCTCTGTGAAGAAACTCTTTATGTTGATGAGGTCCCAATAATTCATTTTAGCTTTTGTTTCCCTTGCCTCCAGAGAGAGACGAGTTGAGTAAGAAGTGGCTGTGGTCAAGGTCCAAGAGGTTTTTGCCTGCTTTTTCCTCGAGGATTTTGATGGCTTCCTATCTTACATTTAGGTATTTCATCCATTCTGAGTTTATCTTTGTGTATGGTGTAAGAAAGAGGTCCAGGTTCATTTATCTGCATGTCACTGTCCAGTTTTCCCAGTGCCATTTGCTGAAGAGACTGTCTTTATTCCCTTGGATATTCTTTCCTGCTTTTTCAAAGATGAATTGGCCATACGTTTGTGGGTCCACTTCTGGGTTCTCCACTATATTCTATTCATCGGAGTGTCTGTTTTTGTGCCAGTACCACACTGTCTTGATGATTATAGCTTTGTAATACAGCTTGAAGTCCAGGATCGTGATGCTTCCTGCTTTGATTTTTCTTTTTCAAGATTGTTTAGGCTATCTGGGGTCTTTTCTGGTTCCATACAAATTTTAGGATTTTTCTAGCTCTGTGAAGAATGCTGGTGTTATTTTGATAGGAATTGCATTGAATATGTAGATTTCTTTGGGTAACATTGAATTTTAACAATATTTGTTCTTCCTATCCAGAACCATGGAATATTTTTCCATTTGTGTGTGTATGTATGTGTGTGACCTTTTCAATTTCTTTTATAACTTTCTATAGTTTTCAATATATAGATTTTTCACCTCTTTGGTTAGATTTATTCCTGTATTTTATGATTTTGGGTGCAATTATAAATGGACTCGACTCCTTGATTTCTCTTTCGGTTTCATCACTGTTGGTGTATAGGAATGCAACCAATTTCTATGCATTGTTTTTATATCCTGTCACTTTGCTGAATTCAGGGATCAGTTCTGGCAGTTTTTTGGTGGAATCTTTTGGGTTTTCCATATAGACCATTATGTTTTTTTGCAAAGAGTTAAAGTTTGACCTCCTCCGGGTGTCTTTGGATGCCTTTTATTTCCTGTGTTGTCTGATTGCTGAGGCTAAGACTTGCAATAGTATGTTGAATAGCAGTGGTGAGAGTGGACTGCCCTGTCTTGTTCCTGACCTTGGGGAAATCTCTCCATTTTTCCTCATTGAAGATGATATTAGCATTGGGTCTTTCACATACGGGCTTTATGATCTCAAGGTATGATCCTTCTATCCCTACGTTCTTGAGGGTTTTTATCAAAAAAAATGCTTTATTTTGTCAAATGCTTTCTCTGCATTTATTAAAAGGAACATGTGGTTCTGGTCCCTTCTTTTATTGATGTGACGAACCACAGCCAGCCCTGTGTCCCAGGTATAAACCACACTTGGTTGTGATGAATAATATTTTTAATGTACTGTTGGATCCAGTTGGCTAATATCTTGTTGAGGACTTTTGCATCCATGTGCATCAGAAAAATTGGTCTGTAGCTCTCCTTTTTCAGTGGGGTCTTTGTTGGAATCAAGGTAATGGAGGCTTCATAGAAAGAATTAGAAGTTTTCCTTACAGTTCTGTTTTGGATGAGCTTCAAGAGAATAGGTGTTAACTTTTCCTTAAATGTTTGGTAGAATTTCCCTGGAAAGCCATCTGGCCATGGACTCTTGTTTTGGGGGAGATTTTTGATGTCTAATTCAATTTCTTTACTGGTTATGGGTCTGTTCAAATCTTCTATTTCTTCCTGTTTCAGTTTTGGTAGTTCATATGTTTCTAGGAATTTGTCTATTTCCTCCAGATTGCCTATTTTATTCATGTATAATTGCTCATAATATTCTCTTAATTTTGTTTTTATTTCTGCTGTGGTGATTGTGATCTCTCTTCTTTCATTCCTGATTTTATTTATTTCGGTCCTTCCCTTTTTCTTTTTGATCAAACTGGCTAGTGGTTTACCAATTTTGTTAATTCTTTCAAATAACTAGCTTCTAGTTTCATTTATCTTTTCTACTGTTTTTTTTTTTTTTGTTATGGTTTTTTGGTTGTTTGGTGTTTTTGGTTTCGGTAGCATTGATTTCTCTTCTAATCTTTATTATTTCCTTTCTTCTGCTGGTTTTGTGTTTTATTTGCTGTTCTTCTTTCTGCTCTTTAAGGTTTTAGGTAGGTTGTATATCTGAGACCTTTCTTCCTTCTTTAGGAAGCCCTGGACTGCCATATTCTTGCATTTGATGACCACCTTTGTTGTGTTGTTGTTTTTCATCTCTCCTTCTATTTTAACGGATAGCCTTTTTGGTTTGGGGATGTGGTGTTACCATTTTCACTTGCTTCCATGTACTTTTAAATTTCCTCTTTAACTTCTTGGTTACCCCATTCATTCTTTAGTAGGATGTTCTTTAGTCTCCAAGTATTTGTTACCTTTCCAAATTTTTTCTTGTGGTTGATTTCAAGTTTCATAGAGTTGTGTTCTGAAAATACGCATGGTATGATCTTCATCTTTTTGTACTTGTTGAGGGCTGATTTGTGTCCCAGTATGTGATCTATTCTGGAGGACCTTCCATGTGCACTGGAGAAGAGTGTATATTACACCACTTTAGGATAAAATGTTCTGAATATATGTGTTAAGTCCATCTGGCCCTGTGTGTCCTTCAAAGCTATTGTTTCCTTGTTGATTTTCTGATTAGATGATCTGGCCATTGCTGGAAGTGAGGTGTTGAAGTCCCCTACTATCATGGTGTTATTATCAATGAATTTCTTTGTTTGTGATTAATAGACATATATATTTAGGTGCTCTAACATTTGGAGTATAAATGTTTACATTTCTTAGTTTCCCTTGGTGGAGAGACCCCCCCCCCCCTCAGTTAGGATATAATGCCCTTCTTCCTCTCTTGTTAGACTCTTTAAAGTCTAGATTGTCTGATAGAAGTATGGCTACTCTAGCTTTCTTTTGTCAACCATTAGCGTGATAGATGGTTCTTCTTCCCCTTACTTTCAATCTGAAGGTGTCTTTGGATCTAAAATGGGTCTTTTATAAACAGCATATAGATGGATCCTGTTTTCTTATCCATTCTTTTACCCTATGTCTTTTGATTGGAGCATTTAGTCCATTGACATTTAGAGTGAGTACTGAAAGATAGGAATTTATTGCCATTATGTTTCTTGTAGAGTTGGAGTGTCTGATGGTATTCTCTGGTTCTTTGTAGTCTTTGTTGCTTTCGGTCTTTATGCATGTAGTATTTACGTACGTCTGCATGTATTTATGTATTTATGTCTGTATTTTTAGACTTTTCTCTCCTCAGAGAGACCCTCTTAAAATTTTTTGCAGGGCTGGTTTAGTGGTCACAAACTCCTCTAATTTCTGTTTCCTGGGAGACACTTTCTCTTTCCTTCTATTTCAACTGATAGCCATGCAGCTCAGTTGTAGCTTCTTTTATTTCATCCTGACTAGGTTTTACTTGTCTTACCTCCACAGAAAGGGATTCTAATGTATTTTAGACCCCAGCTAGTATTGGTATTCATGATTTAAATTCGTGTTCAGGTATCTTTCTTGTTTTTGTGTTGGTTAAGTCCTTTACTGTCGTTCCTTCCTGCTCTTTTCTGGGGGGTGAATTCCTTTGTTGCGTCATTTTGAAGTAAAAAGGAATTAATGAGGTAAAAAAAATTAAAATTGAAAATAACACACACACACACAAATCAAATGATGCTAGATCGTAGGCGTGTTTTGGTTTGGGTGTTGAAAGGGGCTTCATTAGAGAAAAATGGTGATAAAGAAAAAAAAAGGAAAGGAAACTGTTTGAAAATTTCAAAAAATGAATACAGTGAAGTAGAATAACATGAAATGATGGAAGTAAAATAGAATTTGAAAGATTTACAAAAAGGAAAAAATACAGTAAAAATAAAAAATATTTTAATAAAAATTCAAAACAAAACTAATTGTTTTGTCTTTCTGTATTCATAAAAAGGAAATGAAATTTAAAAAAATTGAGATGGACCAGTGGACAGACTGAAATACTATTGAAATTACATTTTCTCCTAGAAGTCAATGTATGCAGCCGTTTATAATCTGTGAACTAAGCAGCTGGAGGGACTTCTGTTCCTGAAGAGAGGTTGCCTCAATTGGGCAGGGCTTAGTGTAATGGCTCCGCTTTCCACTAGATGGCGCCGCTTTGTTTACTGGGGTGAATTGTTGTTGAGTTTGTAGGTGTGTTTGCCTGTGCTGGGGAGGAGTGAGAATGGCGGCACTCTAGTGTCAAAACTCTGTTCTCTCCATTCAGCAATTTCGCACTGTCTTTTGTCTCCAGTTTCCATCCACTTCCTGCTTTTACACTGTGGGCGACCAAGTCATCACGTTCCCTGGTGGCTCTTCCTTCCTGAGTTTTATCTGAGATGTGGCTGTGTTTCCCAGCCCCTCACTTTTGAGAATTGTGGCTTTGACCTTTTCTGCCTTGTACGGAAGGGTCTCACCAAGCAGTGGCCGGGTGCCAGCCGCACCCAGTAACGTTCTTGTGTCCATGCTGTTGCCGATGCCCAGAGACTGTGGCTGGGTGCCAGGCTGCCCTGGAAAAAGTTTTCGTGATTGTGTAGCAGCAGCGTTTCAGGGATTATGGAAAATGACAAGACGTGTCTGGCTGCAGGCTTCCCCCTTAAGGTCTTTGTTCCAGCACCAGTGAATGTGGTGGTTCTCCTGGTTCCACTGGGGCTTTTGCCTATTGGGGGCCACACTGCCTCTACCAAAAGCCCACCCACCAAGGGAACATCCTCTCCCTGTATGGCCCGTGGACCCTCCAGACTTCAGTTTGCTCCTGGGGATTTGCCCTTTCCACCAGAGCACTGCCAGGTATCCAGTTGTGGAGTTTCACACTCTGTGATTCCCCCTGTTTGTAGAGTCTTAATGGAATTTATACCCTCTCCTTTCTCCCTTTTTTTAGTTCAGTCCCTGCAGCTGTTTCCACTTTGTCTCCAGCTGCTTTGGGATCTTGGGGGATGGGGGAGGGGAATGCTTGCTTTCCTGTACCTCCCTGCCCTGTCTCTGTCATCTGTCCTCAAACAAAATCAAGTTCCTGCCCTCTGTGGCTTCTCTCTCCCCCAGTTCACTTCTCCACACCTCATACCTGCCAAGTTTTGTCATTCAGGTTGCGCAGATGACTGTATTAATCCTCAGATCAGTTTTCTAGGTGCGCAGGATGGTTTTGTGTTGATCCGGCTGTATTTCATGGACCCCAGACACAAAAAATACTTCCATACTGTTCAGCCATCTTGGTTCCTCCCCCCAAGTTTTCTTCTGGTATTAAATTCTTATTGTCTGGAGAACCTTCCTTAAGCAATTTTTGAGAGTGAGTCTATTGGCGATGATTTCTTTTTAACTGTTTTTAATATCTCATCTTCATTTCTAGAAGATGTTTTCATTGGAATTACAATTCTGAATTGCCACTTCTCTTCTTCTAATACTTAAAAAACATCATGTGCTGCCTTCTTCTGACCTTCCTGATGTTTGTATGTTTGTTTCAATGAGAAATCCACAGTAATTTGAGTTGTCCTCTTACTAATAATGTATCATTTGTCTCTGGCTCTTTTCAAAGTGTGTTTTGGTTTTTGTTTCTGCTTTATGCACCCCAGTGTTCAGCTATTTGATTATATCTGGGTGTGAATTTCTTTGGGCTTACCTCTTTAGGGTTTGCTGAGCTTAAATTTATAGGCATGTATGTTTTGCTGAATGTGGGGAATTTTTAGCCATTATTTCTTCAAATAATATTTTTGAAGTGGATTCTCTATCTTCCTTCTAGAATTCAAGTAATATCACCATTATATCTTTTGGACCTATTCTATAGGTCCCTAAACTTATTTTTCTCTCTCTGTGGTTTAGATTGGATATTTCCTTATTCATATCGATTCCATTTCATGGAGTTTCTTCTGCTGTATCTCTATTCTACATTTGAACTAATTCACTGAGGGTTTTTTTTCCCCTCTTTTTTTTTTTTTTTACAGTAGTCTGTTGTCAGATTGGTTTCCATATAACACCCAGTGCTTCTCCCCACAAGTGCCCCCCCTCCATGACCATCACCCCCTTCTCCTCTCCCCCTTCAGCCCTCAGTTCCTTTTCAGTATTCAATAGTCTCTCATGGTTTGTGTCCCTCTCTCTCCCCAGCTCTCTTTCCCCCTTCCCTTCCCTATGATCCTCTGGTTTCTCCCATTAGACCTATCACTGAGTTTTTAATTTTTTTTTTAAATTTTTATGTAGGTTATTGCTTTTGCAGTGTTAAACTTTCCATTTGGTTCTTCTTTGTATCTTCTATTTCTTCACCAATACTATATTTTTTTAATTTCATTTAACTTTGTTTTTCCTTACTTGATGGATCATGGTTCGGGGGGGCGCTGCAAATGAGAGGCAGAGAGAAAGAGAAAGAGAGGCAGGGCTCACCTGGAGCTCAGGCTCACCCAAAGCAGACCTTGTGCTCCTCTGATGTGGGACTTAAACTCATAAACTGTGAGGCCATGACCTGAGTCAAAGTTCGATGATTAAAGACTGAGCCACCCAGACGCCCTTTTTGGAACATTTCTATAACAGCTACTTAAAATCTTTATTTGACTATTTCAACATCTGTGTCATCTCAGTGTCAGTATTTGTGACTCTCTTTTCCCATGTGAGTTTAGATTTTCTTGTTTCTTTGTATACCTAGTAATTTTGGCTATATCCTGGGTATGTTGAATATTAATGTTATAAGTGTTCGGTCCCATTTAAATCCTACAGAAATTAATGCTATTCTTGTGTCAATAGACAATTGATTAATCCATTTGGATTTAGGCTGAAAGTTCTTAGCTTCTTGCTGCAGAGTTTGTTTCTAGTATTACTTCAGCTATCAAAGCATTGGCTGTAATATTTGAGTCATGTGTGCACAACCCGGTGGCAAGTCTGGGACTGAGCAGGGGTCTCTCCTGTTCAGTTCTCGATGTCTATAGTGTCTGCGTCTGCCCTATGCATGCACATGTGGCTCAGGAGTGAGTGTGGAAGTCACAAAAGCCCCACATGGTGTCATTTTTCCAAACTCTTTCCTTCCTTCCAGACTTCCAGTATCCTCAAAGTATTTTTTGTTCCCCAGGGCTCCCCTTTCTTGTCCTCCAGCCAGAAAGCTGGTGCTTTTTCACCCTGTTCTGTACTCCTATGACTCAGTGTGGCTTTGTGGCCAAGTGGACGAGGATGGAGAGAAAAACTAGTGGGATTTTACCCCACCCTCTGGGACCAGAGCATCTCATATCATAGAGAAGCTTGGCCTCCCCCAGACTTTTGGGCATGTCTGTCTGTGTTTTGATGTTGCATTCTGCATTTTTGGCTGCCTTGAATCCATGCCAGAGGATGCTGGTGAGAGGAAGGGGGCACAGTCCACCCTTAGTTTAGTGGCATTTGAATTTTCTCCCCTTATCCCCTCCCACTGCTCTTGTGTGCCTTGCAGAGACCTCCAACGTTTGCTCTGTGCGTTCTGCGCAGACTTGGCATCTGCACTGAGTGGGGAGGACAGGGTGCGCTGTGCTCATTTCTTCTTACCAGAGCCAGAACCTAGCCGCCAGTTCCATTTAGTTTATTGTAGGGAAAATACACATAAAATACAATTTACCGTTTTAGCCACTTTGAAGTATACAAGTTGGGGGGCACTAAAGGCATCCACAATATTATGCGACCATCACTATCTAGTTCGAGAACTTTCTCTTCTCCCCAAGTGGAAACTCCACACTCCTCACGTCCTCTTGCCCAACCCCCCTGGCCACCGCTAATCTGCTTTCTGTCTGTGGATTTGCTCTACCTCATTTTTTTTTTAACAGTTAACGGAGGTAAAATTTACGTACCATACAGTCACTTATTTTGAGTGTATAATCCACTGTGTGTGTGTGCGTGTGCTGTATATTTATAGCATTGTATCCATTTAAAAAAATACTTTGGAATATTTCCTCCCAACGTTTCCTCTTTCATCTTTCTTCTTCATAATGATCCATTTTAATGTAAATTTTTAAAACAAAAGGGAAATTATACATATGTGTATCTTTGTAGCTTCTTCTCCCAAAACTAGATAGCATCTTTTAAGCATTTTCCATTTGTTTTTTTTTAAATGGTTCCAAACACTGCACGATGTGCCGGTATATACTATAATTTATTTTTAATTTTCCCATTCTTGCACATTTTAATATTTACAGTTTTATCTTTTCATGAATAATGCTGTAGTTAATTGACATGTAAATAATCATCTGTGTACATCTCTCTTTATTGCCTTCTGTGCTATTCTCAGAGGGGATATTTCCGGGTTAAAGGGCATAGCAAAACACTGGTTTATGGGTTCTGGGTTCTGGCATGTTCCAATATAAAGATTCTTGTTTTTCTTTTTGTTTTGGAGAAAATAGAAAGAAACTCTCAATACAAAATATATAAAATATACATCAAAAGTCAGTTCATAAACCTTCTTATCCTTTAGTAAAAGTTTCAAAAACTTGCAATATAGTATCACATGCAAGGAGTCAGGGTTGCTTCATTGGTGAAGAAAATATGAGAAATACCCAGAATTCATGGTGCATGCAGACCTGCATTTAAGGTCCTGCTATTCACGTGGAGGGTAGAGTGAGCCAGTCCCCACAGTGGTGCTTTCCTGTCTTGCTCCCACTTCACTTCTGATCTCCCCGTTGTGCTCATAACGGAACCCTGCCCTCTCCTTTCCCTCACGTGCATTTTTCCCATTTGGACAGTTCACTCTAAAGAAGCATCCTTGATTTTCAGAAGCACATTTGGTGGGGCAAAGATAATCAGTACATGGCAGATGTATCCCGTATCTCTCCTCTTTTGGCTTATGGTGGGTATTGTGAATGTATCAGCTTCTTTCTCTGATACAAGCATTGTCCTCAGAATTCCCGCAACACACTTATGTGGGGCTTTACCTACCATCTGATTAGAAATGGACCGTAACATGGATCCCATTTTCCAAGGACCATTTCTACTGGTCCTCAGCATGGGAGGAGACCTTGTGTGATGGCTGGTGCCTGTCCCCACCTGTCGTGAGCAGGCCTGCAGTGAAGAATGCCTGCACCATTAGGGGATGAGGACTTTTCATGCCCCTTTACGCCGGGAAGATTGTGCCTCCCACACCCTCTGCGGGATCTGTCTCCTCATTGCTTGTCAAGACTGTGGCTCGTCCTAGCTGCATTTCTGGATAACACGATTAAAAATCCAAGTGAAACTCGGGCTGTTTAGACCTCAAGAAAAAAATTAAATACATAATTAATTAATCCTGGGTCTGCTTTGAACCGAGTGATTAGAAGCAACTTTCCATTTTCTTTCATGTTGTTTTTGTGCAGAACCTGCTGATTTTTTCCCTCTTTTTCTTTCCTTTGTAGGCTTCAAGACAACAGATGAATTGTGAAAGAGAGCAGCTAAGGGTAGGTGCACCTGCCTGTAATATACTTCCTGGTTCTCATTTCTGTTTGATAAGCAAAAATTTCCTGTCTCTCCCAAGACACAGGGTTCTAAATAGCGGGCTTCATCCTAAGACTGTTAGAGTTGAAAATATTTATCCCAGCTAATTTAGTATTGATTGAGCTGGTAAATACAGTATATCTTCTTTTGAAGTGCCATTATAGTAGATATGGATTTTTTGATTTAGATTCAGCAATAAATACTTCTCTTCTGGAATTTGTTTGACATCATTGTACTCTTTTTATGTACAACACGAGGTCTAAGTAATAACAAAGGTCAAAAGGATGTCTTGCTGCTTTCTTAATGTGAATACCAGGATGTTTGCTGAGTGGCTAAAATGCTCTCTTGCTGTTAACGGGGGTGGGTGAGGCACTAATATGTCAAGGGCATTTTCCAGGAGAATTGAAGTCCTTCTTAGACCTTTTCGTTTTAGTGGCATTTGTGTATATTGAAGAAGGAGACAATTTTAAACCTTATGTGTTATGTACGTTTTTAAAAATGAAACTCTTAGCGCTCAGGCGTGCTAGGTATAAAGTGTGTTCTTGATGAGGGGAGAATGCTTTGCTTCCACATTTAGCTTGGTGGCATTGTCCTGCTCGCATGGTATCATGGTTGATGTCCTTTTTGGCATAGATATGGTATTTTAGGAAATAAATTGTCTCCGTGTCCCCTGTTTGTATGTTTTTTTTAAAATGCATTCATGTTTTGGATGGATGACTTTGAAATCATAATTGGCCTAGTTTTAATGTCACTGATGAAAGTTGGCAACTTTTACTGGACAGTGCGCCTTATAATTGTGTTTCCGTGTTACTATAAAAACTAGAGGAATCCGCTGCTCAGAATCCTAACTGTGAGGTTTTGGGGCTTGGGGAACCATTGTTCTCAAAGGGATCTAATGCCTTCGAATAATTTATTAAACTGGTCTAAAGTCACCTATACAGTGCCTTGTAACTGTTCAGAGCATTTACTTAATGCTGGTGTCAGGAGGATACTGATTCATAGTTATTTTCGTTTTGCAGTTGCTGTTGGCATCAGGTTTGTTACATCGTTGTCTAAGACAGAATCTGATCGTATGGAACTGAGAAAGTGGGTTGTGGATGTCTTCTTGTTTTATGCATACTTTTATGTGGTGTTCCAGCACGGCCCTCTCCGTTAACCTCTCATCCATACCCACTTCACTCCTGAGTACCTGTGCCTACATTAGCCGTGAGCCCTTCGTGAAATACCCTTCAAGATGTTTGAAGCTTTCCTGAGCTCTCTCATTGCTTCTCCCTGCAGTCTGAATTACTGGTTCATCCTGGTAAATAATGTATTGCAACTTCAGATTTCTCTTCCTGTTTGGATGAGGATGATGGCCAGAACTAGGTCAGAGCTACTAGATAAGAGCAATGTGTGCTTTTGTCTCTGGGATCCCTGATAAATTCCTCAGCATTAAGATAATACTGAAGCCTCTATTGCAAATGAGACTCTCCTGGCAAATTAACGGCTCTGGGGGTAATGAAGTGCTTCTGTGCAGTTTGAGGGATTTATTATTTTGCCTTGATGAGGACATCATCAACAGGGGTGTGGTTTAGGAGCAAGAATGGAGCCCTCTCCACTCTGGTAAATACATTCAAGCAGTGGTTTGATATCATGGGTCGTATCGTTCAGTCCCAGTGTGGCTCCAATAGCCCTATCTAAAATTATCTCTAATATCATGAATTGGTGCTTTGTTCATTGTTGATATTGTAGTTTTTGTTTTTATATTTCTAATTTGTTTTGAATCAATAGGAAACACATTTTAAATAGATGGAATACACATTTAGGTGCTTCAAAATTTAAATGATCTCAAAGGGAATGCATTTGAATCTAGTTCCTTCCTGGGAGACTCCCAGCATTACTATGGCTGTCTGGCCTTTGACACACCTGGATGTTGACTCTGTCTCCTCCTTCCTCTTCTCTGCTTTTTCTTCCCTTCCTTCTTCCCTCCTGCCTTTTCTACCCTTCTTATGTGTGTACTCAACCCTTCTACTACGTGAAAAGAGAACGTTCTTGATTAAGGTGATTTTTTTTTTTTAGGGTCTCTGATAGCAATCTGTTCTGATTCAAAATGCTAATACTTGACCATCTCATTGAAATGCATTTTCCTGTCGTGTTTCTTTTTTTCTTATAGTGCCAGTGGGAGAAAAATAGATAATCTGTTTAGTTACCATCATCATTTAAGAGTACCTGCCAGCCGCACTTTGAAAAATATATTTTAAATACAGCAGTCAAACTGCATTTCTAGATTTGCCATACAAGATGACTGGACGGACCATGGCATGTTGTCAAGTTCGTATTTCTTCATAAGTTCATTCTGTTATGTTCAGAATTGAGGGATACAAGTGGGTAGTTGTAAAATGCATCCCTTTTTCTTGGCCTCCTAGAAATAGCAAATAATGCAGAAAGATACAGGTGCTTATTCTGTTTTATGCATGTGAACACTTTGTAGGGACTGGCATATCCCAGACCTGTTTTCTGCTCTCTTTCTCTTTCTTGAAAATTCTAAATTATTTTTTTTTCAAAATAGACTCTGAGCTACATGTTCTAAGATATTATAAATGTAAAACAAATTCCTCTGATTTAATTAATTCTCTGAATAATTATTTTAAAAAGTTGAAGAAAGTCAAACTCTTTTTCCTTTATTTTTTTAATAATTGAAGGACTTCTCAGAAACTTTAATGTGCAAAAACAAAGTACAGAGAGGTGGGTTTAATATGCAATGTTTTGTAAGATAATCTCATCACATAAGAATTTTGGACTCAAGAATACACTGTGGGAAACACTCTTAAATTATTATTATTATTTGTTTTTACTAGTTAGGATGTTATAGTCTGCAAATACAGAAAATCTATGCATTATTCAAAAGACCAAAACATTTCATCACCTCCCAGTTTCACAGCTGACTCAGTGGACCTTTGGTGTTAGCACAGTGGTTGGCAATCTCTGTGCTTGCCTTGGCCTTTCTTTCCTTCTTCCAGGTTAAGGGCAAGCATCCCTTCCTCGCATGACATTGTCCTCAGGGAGGAAAGAGAAGAGGAGGGTTTTCCTCAGAGCTCTTGCCTTTGATTGGAGGGCAGTTATTCCCAGAATCCTTTTCTGTACATGTTCTCTTATCACATCAGCCAGTCTCTCTGCCAATCACTCCCACTGTCTGGGGATGTCAGTGATTGGCCAGAGCATCAGAGCAGCCATGAGTCATCCCAGGGGACAGGCCCCTGGTCACCTGATGGTAAACAGAAGGTGTGGGCATCTTTGGCGGAATCACCCAGTAAGAATCCACCACAGAAGGAATCCATGTGGGCCCTCTCCATCCCTCATGGTGTCGGGTTTTCTGTCAGCTTCTTTCAGTGCTCCCTCCATCCCACACACGTGGCTGTAGGAGCCACATGGAAAGCCCCAGCAAGTGCCTGAACTCTGGCTTATGGAATTTCACAGATTCTTTCTCTGCCAACTTCTCAGAGATCACATTTCCCCATTCTACCTTTTCTACCCCGCTTGGCGCTCTCTTTGTATTTTGCTTTATGTTCTTTGGAACAGGGCCTGGATGCAGTCTTTATTCATTTCCCCTCAGCGTCAGGTAACTGACAGCACCCCAGCGCCCAGGTCAGCCCCAGAGGTACTGTCTGTGAGCTTCCTAGCCCCTGCCCTCCCTGAGAGAAGGACATTGTCCGTTTATTCCTGACCTGTGATCCGCCCTTCTCAGAAGGCTGTTGGACTACTCCTGTTCCCAGTGAAAAACCTACAGAGCAGTAAACCTGTTTATTCCTCCATCCTGTTTTAAATGAGCCTTCCTCTGAGCTTACATTTCATATTGTCACTGGGTTCTTTTGGGGAGTTGATCCACCAGAGCTCACCATGAGATCTGTCCCTTATGTGCTCCTGACTCTGTGGGCTGTATTTACGTGTCCGAGCCTCCCTGGTGGTTGATGCCAACAGGTCCGGGGGTGCTAACTGTGCAGTTACCATAGCCCAGCCATCAGCAGTTACCTTTCTGGCACCTGGCATGACGGACGAATAAACAACCGTGAGAGAAATTGTATGACCTCAGTGGCCCTTTGTCTCCCTCCCTCAGTGATCTACTAGTTGGAAGGATGGTGTGGTCACAGGGTAGGGGATCACATGACTGTGTTTGTTAGCATTCACACAAAATACTGGGTTACAAAGGGTTCTTTTGTGCTTAGTGTATCAGATGTTGGTTTCGGGGACTGTTAAACATATTTGGCCAGGCAAGGGCTTGGCTCCTGTGTAGACCAGTATTTGTCCATGGATCAAAATCTTTATCAGCCATACGGCAAATAGATCCCATGGGAGTCAGGATGGCATGAGGCATGCTCGGGGGTGGTTGGGAGCTCTAGTTACAGACTTAGGTTCGTATCTCAGTGTTAAGTTTGCCCGTCTTCCTCAAAGCTTTAGTTTCCCTGCGTACAAGACAGGGATACTTTCTCACTGGATTATTGATTGGATGAAATGACTTATGAAAATCACTTCAAAAAAATGTACACCTCATAATCAGCAACGTTAGATTGTTAATATAGTATTATTTCCAATGATTTCCTCATACTTCTTCCTACTAGGAATACCAGACCAGAGAACACAGACATTCGGGGGCTATCTATTCCCACTCAACTCCCAATATTAAAAAACAACTCGAAGGACAGATTTCATAGTTGATGGCATGGTGGTATATTTAGAAGAAAATTGCCTCTCACCCAAACAGTAAGACTGATTCAGGCTAGCCTAAGCAGAAAGGGCACACAACCAGGCCTCCCCAAGACCTTAGAAGCAGAGCCTATGAGAAAACTTAGGGCGTTCTTTCTCTTCCCTCGTCTTCCATTTCTCCTTGTGGGTCCACTCTTGAATTTTCTTTGATAACGGATCTCTTTACCTTTTTTAAGCATGTGACACCTTTCAGCCCCTAAGATTTGTGCTGCATCAGGTCCTGCAGGTATAGGTGCTGTTACTGGCTCCTTCTTACAGATTCCTGGAGAAAGCATCTGATTGGTCCACTCCAGCTCTGTTGTTTACTCTGGTCCAACCAATAGTGTCCAAGAAAGCAGGGTAAATAAATTTCCTTACCTAGAGCCAAGGGCTGATGATGACTTGATAATCATGGGGAGAGTCCTTGCCAGTTGATCAAACATCCCCAAGGAGTGCGCTGTACCCTCCATAGTTGGAGATCAGAACCAGGCAGAGGGTCCTGGGAAATAGGTGTGCTACCCCCATGTCTAGCTCAGCTTTTTGCCAAGTGCAAAAACCCCCGCCCTGTGGGGGACTCACAGTTTTCAGGCAGTAAACGTCTAGTCAAATCACTTTCTAAGTAGTTCCCTTTTCAATTCTCTCACAGTCCTTTTTCTGTCAATGAGAAATTCTCAGTTTAAACTATAGTATCTTTAACAAGTATCTCACTCATCCTGAGCCCTGTTTTTAACAAAAAGGGAGTATGCCTCAGGCTTAGAGCCTGCAGCAGCTAAAGCATCTACCTAGACTTTGAAAACATTGTTTGCAAAATACAGTAGTTCAGAACTAGGGGCCTGGAGCTAGGTCCTACTGAGATAAAAATCTAGACTGCAGTTTACTAGTGAAATCCTCTGGACAATGCCTCCTTAGTATAATGGAGATAATTGCACGCATTTCTTAGATTGTATGTCTCTGCATCTGTGCAAACAAATCCTAAAATAATGAATGCATATGAGGTTCTTAGAATACTGTTTAGTATTGAAACTCTTAATAAGTGTTAGATATGAATGGGATTATTTTCTCCCATTAACTCTTATTTATGACCCCTGATACTGGTTTTCCAATTACAAAGGCAACACAAAGTTTCCTTGGCACATATACCGATTTAGGTTAAAAACGAGTGTCTTGAAAGACAAATATTAACTCCATAATGTTACAGAGTGCCTGCAGTTATGATAAAAATTGTGATGTTGGAATGCAAACGACAGAAGTTTCAGAAACACTGAAATTACGGTACCAGGCTTGTGAAAGATGGTGTTGAGCAGATCGGCATTATCAATATTTAATTCACCAGTTAGAAGCAAGTTTCTCATTTCTGCTAGATACAAGAGTGATGTGGATTGCAGAATGCAAATTGCTAATGATCATCTTGGCTTAAACCCATTGCCTTCATCCGGGCATTCGATAATGAAACTTCAGGCTGCCTTGGAAGTGAGCTATCAGAATCAGAGATACCTCTCCCTGCCCCTCCATCTGGTACAAACCACCCCTTCCTCAGGGGCTGTGGGGGCAACAGGAAAGGGAATGGAAGCCCCCCACTACTTGAGGAAACATTGCAGCTTTCATGATATGTGGACCATAGTTATAGGATGACTTACTGTAGGAGAGCCTGCTTCCCTTAAGTTATTTATTCGAAAAGTATTTTTTAAGTGTGAACTATATGCCAGTCACAGTGCTGGGTAGTGGGGATGGAACGGTATACCAAAGTGTGCACACACCTTACAGGCCAGCAGAGAAAATAGGAATTTGTCAAATAGCTGTGACAAAATTGTACCTGTGAAATTGACAAATGAATGAGAGATGATACATAAAAGAACATGAGTGGAAAAAGCTTAGCTGATTGATGTCTACTTATCAAACTTACCAAATTAACCCTTTCAGTCCAGTTCCTTATAAAACATACTGACGCGTGCCCATGGCGTCCTGCAAAGTATTGTTTCATACAGTCTTACCTTTCTCTGTGCTCATTGAGGTGCCTGCTTGCCAAGAGTCAGTTGTATTTATTCCCAGACCTGCTTCTGCCAGCTGCACTTGTTATTGTAATTACATTATTTAGTGGAATATTGTGTAAACTGATGAAAAATGAGCGCAGTAAGGAAAAGAGCTATTTCTTTGAAAACCAGGTTAATGCTTTCGAAACATTGTATGAGAGCAAGCCTCAACGATTATTTTGATTAGCTGCGAGAGGACTGTAAAATGTTACTGGAAAAAGAACTCTCCGAAATTGGACAGATTCTGGAGTCAGAGTCTTTCTAATGTGTCTTAAAAGTTTTACCCCACTTTAAAAACAAACAAACAAACAAAAAACCAGAACTGATAGTACAGATAAGATTTTTTCCTAAAAAGGTCCAGATAATGACTACTTTAGGCCTCATGGACATTATGGTCTCTATTGCAACCATTCAACACTTACCATTAGCATTAGGGCAACCACAGAAAAAAAATGAATGATTGAGGCTGTGTTCCAATAAAACTTTATAAGAACAAGTGGTGGGCCAGTTTTGGCCCCTGGTCCATAGTTGGCCAACCCTTCCTGTAGTCAGAAAGGTGGATGAAGTTTTCTCTGGAAGGGATGATGAAGAATTTCAGTCAACAGAGAAATCACTCAAAGAAGACAGGCTGGATTTACATCAAAGATCGACAGATTAATGCACATTAATATATTTTACATAAAACAAAATATTTAAGAAAGCTCTGTATCACCTTAAAAGTGACTTCTTGCTTTTAACAGGCTTCCAATGAACTACCTGCTCCCATCTCAAATGAGATGAATTCTAAAGCATGGAGAGCTGACACAGCATTTGAAACATAAAGTAAAAATTAGGCTGACTCTTAAGTGCCAACCCTAATGGTTCAGAGTCCCCTCGGTCTGGAATAGAATAAGTTTATCCTTTTTCTCAGGATCCCTCAACAGGTAATTTCTGGAATTCTCCCACAAGGGCAGCCTTTTCCACATCTGTATCCTGGCACTTGTTTTCTGCACACAGTTCAGCTGCTGCTTGAGAATATGCTCTTTTCTGGAGAAAAGTCTGGATTGTTTTGTGTTCAGAACCAGTTCTCTGGATGCATGAACATCACCCTCCATATTAACATCCCAAGTATTCAGCTAAGGTCAGATTTCAGTGCTTAGCAAAGTTTTGCTGAATGCTCAAGAGGTATCGAAGTCCAGTGTGCATGGGGGCATGGAGAGAGGATCCTCAGGTTACGAGACTTAGATCTCCACCATCAGTGTCCCGTCCCGGTTCTTTGAAAGGTTCTACACGTATGTTCGTGTGTGTGCATGCACATGAAAAATAACTAATCAATGATTGCTTTCATCGTATATAAGTAATCATCTAAGTGATTTTCCCCAGTCAAAGGGAATTTATCCCCAAGTAAGCCGCTTCCTACTTGCAGGAAGTGCAGAAACTGAGGTCACCGGAAAAATCTCTAGTGGTAGCTTTCTACTAAGTGAAGAAAAATTATAAATACTTAACGGATTCTGAAAGCAACATTGTTGGGGCGCCTGGGTGGCTCAGTCAGTTAAGCATCTGACTTCAGCTTGAGTAATGATCTCCCAGCTTGTGGGTTGGGCATCGGGCTCTTTGCTGACAGCTCAGAGTCTGGAGCCTGCTTAGGATTCTGTGTCTCCCTCCCCCTCTCTACCCCTCCTCCACTCACGCTGTGTTTCTGTCTTGATCAAAAATAAATAAGCATTTAAAAAATTGAAAAAAGAGAGCATTGTCTTCCCCAGACCTTGCATTCTACATACTTCCTTAGAGTTCTCCTGTGCTCTCCAGTATTTTCAAGGCCATTCATTGATGAGCACAAAGGGGAATGAATCAAGATATCAGCCAGCTAGTTACCAATTTTGATTTCCCCAACCTCATTGTGAGACTCCGTGAAACAAGGAAATGTGCAGGTGGCCACCTCCCTGTGTCTTTGATGCAGAATCCTATAACCCACTTGCACGTTAAATATCTTTGAGTCTCCCCAGGTGATTCAGCACGTGCTTTGGGGAAGACTCCAGAGTTATCACATAGGATACTTGCTGTAATATTCATTCTCCGTTTCCTTTGCTGTAGCTTTAGCCCATTATCCCTAGTTATCATCCCCCTTTCCAGGGCAGATCTGCCCCATTTCTTGTGTCATCACTAAATCAGTATCAAACAGCTTCAAGCAAAATTGCTAATAATGCTGGCATTTCAATGTGTCATAGCTGCTCCTCATTCCTGTGACTGATGCCTCAGCGAGGCCTTGCCTTGTTGCTCTGCTCCTCTGAGATCTAAATATCATTCCAGGAAAAATAAAATCAACTTGGTAGGAGGGGGAATGGGCCAAGAACCTGATAAATAAGTCCTCTGTAGTTTCTTCCACTTGGGGGCAGAAGGAGGCCAGTTTATTAAGACAGCAAGGCCTCCTCCCACTTTGTGCATGTCCTGGGAGAACCATTATTTAGGCTGGCCAGTGTGCAGGTAGGTAGTGGGTGTAGTGGGCATGGACTTGTTTGTTGTCACAGCCAGCAAACATTCCTCTCCTGAGGTGGCCATTGTCCTCTTGGGGTTAATTTTCTTTGCTCATCCGCTCAGTCTTGGAGGTACAACAGAGCAAGCCAAGGGCTATGGATATATGGTCAAGGCAGGCCAATTGGATTCTCTCTCCTCAGACGCTGGATGCTGTCTTCATCTATTAGGGCTGAGATAACACAATGCCACTCTGGGAAGCTTATAAAACACTTCTTTACTTCGCACAATTCTGGAGGCTGGTGGTCAAATATGAGGATGCCAGCGTGGTTGGGTGAGGGCCCTCTTCCGGGTCACAGCTTCTTGGTTGTGTTCTCGCATGGTAGAATAGATGAGGGGTCTGCACCCTCATGACCTAATCATCCCAAAGTCCCTGCCTCCTAACAACATTGCAGTAGGCTTGAGGATTTCACTATATGAATTTGGGAGTGGGGGCACAAAGCTTTAAACCATAGCAGATGGTAAGTGCACTGATCCACAATAATATAGAAAGCTAGTGTTGATTCATTTCAATTGTGATATCTTGGTAAGACTGGATGAGGAAGTAGTTCCTGAGGGTATACCTCTGATCTGCCCTTTTTTTTTTTTTTTTTTTTAATCATTTAAGCCTGGTTACCCATCCCTCTCTTGGGTTATCTCATATCCTTTTAGTGGTCTCTTTTTCTGCTGATGTTAGTCAGAACCCATTCCTTTTGCCTGTGATCAAAGAATCCTTACTGATACACTGGGGAAATTCACTAAACTTGGGAGAACTGCAGAGCCAGGCATTCAGTTAACGCTTTGCTAAAAGCCAACTCTGGTATCATTTCCCACAATGCTTCCCTGATGCCTCTGTGGATTGGCACCACCATTTTAGTATTGGCAGAGCAAGGCAAGGAAACTATAGGTTTATGCCACACACAGGGCTAGATGTTTTACAAACATCTGCTCATTTTCTTGAGTCATCATGAGTCTGGGAGGCATGGGGAAAGAGGTTTATGTTTCAGTGTAATTGGAGCCCTTTTCTTCTCTGCATGAATAAGATGTTCTCCTTTCAGTCACAAGGAGTCACCCAGATGCCTGCAGATAAAGAAGGGTCAAAATGAGATCATCACATATCAATTAGAAAATGTTTCTCAGAGGACCCTCCAAAGGACCCCCTTGAGTCTTTATAAAAAGTACCATTTCTTCACACCTAGCTGGTAGAACATTTTAATGTTCTAGCCTCACTCTAGAGTTACTAAATTGTCATGTTTTTATGGGTTGAAATGTGTCTCCCAAAATGTATGTACTGAAGTCCTAACTCCCAGAACCTCATAATGTAATAGTATTTGGAAATAGGGCCTTTAAAGACATAATTAAGATAAACTAAAGTCTTATGGGAGAGCCGTGATCCAATATCACTGATGTTTTTATAAGAGGAAGTTAGGGCACAGACCCACAGAGAGGGAAGACCAGTGAAGACACAGGAAGCTGGCCGTCCTCAAGTCAAGACAGGATACCTCAGAGGAAACCAGCCCTACCAACACCTTTATCCTAGACTTCTAGCCTCCAGAATTGTGATAAACTAAACTTCTGTTGCTTAAAAAACATGCAGAGGATCTGTAACAGGCATGGCAAAGGTGGAGTCCACGTACTCATACTCGGGCTTCCGTGTGTTGTGATGAAGGGCTCCTTTTCACCAATCTCCAAAGGTGTCCTTATAAACTTAATTTAAACAGAACGTTTCTAGGTGGCCAAAATGAGGAGATCCGAGCTGGTACTCATGTTGAAATCTTTTCATACGAGTTTTCTGTTGCTGTCCTAAATCAATTACCAGGAAAGTAGTAGTGCACACAACACATATGTATTATTCTTCACTTCTCTAGGTTGGAATTCGAACATGGGTCTCATTGGGCTAAAATCAGGGTGCCAGCTGGGCTATGTTCTTTTGATGGCTCTAGAGGAGAATTTATGTCCTTGCTCATTCCGATTATTGGTAGAATTCAATCCTCTTGTTGTAGAACTGAGGTCTCTCTGTGCTGGCAATGAGCTGAAGTTTATTTCCAGCTTCTGGAGGCCCCCATATTCCTTGGCTCATGGCTCTTAAAAGACAGCTGTGAGAGAGTAAGTCCCTCTCCTGGGTTGAATCTCTCCTGCCTCTTCTTGTAGTACATCTTTTTGACTGATCCCTCTTAGGCTTTTAAGGGTTCATGTGATTACATTGGGTCCATCCAGATAATCCAGGATAATCTCACTATTTTAAGGCCCATAATCTTAATTCCATCTACAAAATCCCATTTTCCATGTAACATAACATCCTTAGATCTAACACCAGTGGGAAACCGATCACAGGTCCAAAATCCTGTCGCATTATTTGTATACTATCTCTACTTAAAGTGTACTGATTCTATTGGTCTTTATCCCTACTTAAAGTGGACCGATTCTATCGGTCTTTCACATACTACATACATTTACTCTGTGATCTAGGATTAGCCACCTCCTTTTCCATACAGAATCTCCACAGTGAGAGGCCAGAACATCCAGAAACACCATCTCAGGCAGCCCAGGGTAGCCAGTGGCACAGGACCCACCTATGTTTGCCTTTTGAATTTCTTCTTCCACAGTTCCTATTGGCATTTGGTGTTTCCCATTTAAGTCCAGCAGTGACAAATGAAGTCTTGTGGGAGTGTCTATCTTTAGTAGTATTGACCCTTTGATATTGTTTTATTATTTACTCATTCTCTTGATTTGTACTCACAAAGTGTATGAACCAGGTAGTGAAAGTGTAAGACATTATTTAAACCATAGCCTTTTATATATGTTACCTAAGTGTGGAATAAAACACTTGAATGAATGAGGAATTAGTGATTTTAACGCCTCCTGGAAGTGCCTTTCACAGATGTTTTCAGAGCACTGACCTTTCTTTTCATCACCCACCTCTCTGTGCCAAAGATGCCTTTTTGTAAACACCAACAAACCACATTGTAGAGGCTATTTTTCTGACCAGAGATGCAGTGCACTCAGTTACAAGGCAACCCAGAGGCTTGGAAGAAGCACTCACCTTGGGGTGGGCAGGGAGTTGATGGATCAGTGCCCCAGCTTCCTCACCCCTACAGTAGGGCAGTTCCTAGGTGTGTTCTACAGCATTGCTAGAGTTGCACAACGGGATTAAGCTCCAATTTATCCTGTAGGTCACTTGCATTTTTACATGCCCTTATTGGCTCTCTTACATTCCACGTCTCCCTTTCCTCTTGCTTTACTGGGGTTTCCTTAGATCATCTCCCGAACATATTATTTACACTTGACTTTTACCCCATTTTGTAGATCCCTACTGAAATAGTACCCTCACCTTACTGAGAGACACCATAGCCTAACTATTCCATCAAGCAAGGGTTTCTGAAGAGTAGATTTTTCCATCACACTGGCCTTCATGTGATCATTCTTTAGCCCATCCCCCTCTTTTTCTTTTCTTTTATAATACATCACTGCTACTCTTGAGGGAAGTCCTGGATTATTGAACACGTTCGCATGCAGCTGAAGCTTGATCTTTCACTCATACTGCATTTCCCAATCGTTGGGAAACTTGTGTTGAGCTGACAGGGTAATTGGGGTACTTGGTTTTGACAGGACAATGTCCAGCTCACGCATGAGGAGACCAGTGCATTTGCTGCTGTGGTGTACGCAAGTTTGTATTTGCTCCAGTGTGATTTTTCATTTACACGCTGCTTTTAAGAATGTAGAAACCTTCCTGGATAGAAAGCATGGGGTCAGGGTTTCTGAAAGCTTGTCTGCCTAAATGCAGCACATGCCTGCACAGATACGCATACTCAGGGAGTAGTCGGCTGATAACAATTTAGAGATTTAAATATTTTTGGCAATTTTTACAGTTATTTTCAATGGTTGTATACTCTTGATCTTGATTGTGTATATGGTTTGACATATTTAAGCCAAAGCTTAATGCATGTTTTTATAGATGCCTGAATTAGACAGAATGCTTTTCAAGAGACCTGAGTTAACATTTAAATGGTTTTGATTAACCTGGTGTTCTTTATTTGCTCCTAAATATTCTAAAGCAGAGCCATCTCCCTTTGCATAAAATGATTTGGGAGCAGAGCCCTAGGAAACATAATTTTCTAAATAGTCAAGAGCATCATGCCCAGAATATTTCCCCAAAGATGCCTCAAACTAAAGATTTGAGATTTAGCCATCCCCCACCCCCACCCCACTCAGGTGGTGCAGATTGGGAAATTGGAACCTAATGATGTAGACATCCAATTGATTAAGGTTGACAAAACACAGAGCCAGCAAGATTGTGGTTGGGTGGTATCATGAAACAGTGAGCAGGACTTGGCTTGGAATTTGGAAAATCCTTAGTGCATGCAGTTTTCCCAGAATGGCATGGTGTCAATTTTTACTCTGGCAATGTTTCTCAGTAAGGGAAATCAACTCAAGATAAACAGGATGGCCCTTCATGAACACCTCTTTTCCCCTAAGACTGAAGAATGTGAATCCCCTCTGGCTTAATACATCATAGGTTCTTTACAAGCAAAGCTAAATCTTCCATCCTGAGAAGTGTTCATTCTTTTGTACCATAGATTAATTGTGTTATTCTAAATCCTTGTATTGATCATGTACTATATGCCAGGAAAGTAGATACCTTACCTTTAAGGCAAAATAAGTATAGATATCTTGCTTTAAAGGATGTTTGCTTTTAAGGGCTATGCCCTCTGCTAGAAGGTATGAAATGTAGACATATGTAATGTTAATGCAAGATGGAAGAAAATGCCGTTTGTTAGGTATGAAATGAGATGAGAGTTTAATCCCTCCTCACTGCAGGGACTGGAACAGGCCTCTTAAAGAAAACTTTTTTCCCCCTCACCTTTGAAATCTTGTCTGAGGTCTCTAGGTCTTGATACTCAAAAGGCTACTGTATATTTCAATTTAAAACTACTTAAGCATCTTAACTCAGTATACCTAAATTCACATTCATCATCTCTCCCTTCCACACATATCCATTAATCTGGTCTTCCTTGCTTCTTCTGTCTCTTTGTAACAGCTCCCAATTCATTTGCTGAGGCCAGAAACCAGGGTGCACCTGTGCCTCCTGTATTTCCTTCACCTCCAAATTTGAGATCTATAGTGTCTCTCAAATCTGTCAATTCCTCTTCAGATCCACTCTCATAAACATGGTTGAGGCCACCATGATCTCTCATTGTGATTATCGTGACAACTTTCAAGCAGTTTTACTTATTTTTCAAATCTCATTCTTTTAGGATCAACACATACTCCGGGTTTCCTGAAACAGTCACAGCTCAACTGTTGTTCTGGTGTAATTATGAATAGTACTTGCATTCTTCCCAACAAATTATGATTACTCAACATTCCATTCACTCTTCTGGGCCAGAATGACCTTTCAAAGTATAATTAATGTCACTCATACTTTTTATTTTGTCACTGTGCTTGTCACCTTCCTTACACTTACCCACAGTATAATTATTTGTTTACTTGTTTATGGTCTCTCTCGCTTATTCCCCCCCCTTTATATCGTAATCCAGTAGAGGTGGGCCACGGTCATCTTGTTCATTGCTCTTTTCTCTAGTGCTTATAACATGGTTGGAACTAAATAAATGTTTGAAAATACTAGATGAATATTAAATTTTTAATATAGTGAGAGGAAACTGCATATGCACCAAAGGCATAATTTGACCCAAATGATAACCTATATCCCAGGCAGCTGTCCTGGAACTAGACATCAGAATATACCAGGGGAGCCTTTGCTTTTGGCCATGGAACAATGATGTCCTCTGTGTGTGTGTGTGTGTGTGTGTGTGTGTGTGTGTGTGTGTGTGTATGTGTGTGTTTATTTATTTTTGAGAGAGAGCAAGAGAGTGAGTAGGGGAGGGGCAGAGAGAGAGGAAGACAGAAGATCTGAAGCAGGCTTTGATAGCAGAGAACCCAGTGCAGGGCTCGAATGCATGAATCGTGATAGGACCTGAGCTGAAGTCACATGCTTAACCCACTGAGCCACCCAGGCACCCCCCTTTTTGTAATGTTTATTTTGTGAAAGAGAGAAAGAGAGAGCAGAGGAAAGGCAGATAGAGGGGGAAGAGAGAGAATCCCAAGCAGGCCTGCACTGTCCATGCAGAGTCCGATGTAGGGTTCAGTCTCACCAACTGTGAGATCATGACCTGAGCTGAAATCAAGAGTCAGGCACTCAACTGACTGAGCCCCCCAGGCAGCTCCCTTTTTAAAAAAATGTTTAAACAATGATTTCTTCCATAAACAACTTCACAAGTTTAATATATGAAACACAAGTTTATAGGCATTGGGTACCAGCTAGAATAGAGTTATGATCCTTGAGAAAATGAGAGGCATGTAAGATAAAAGTAATACCTCACCCAACTTTATGCCTGGGGGAAATGCCACAGCCCTAGCTGCAGAGAAATGAGGCCTAAGTGGATAGTGGAAGTGTCACTGAGCTTAAAGAGGCAGAGCATAGGAGTTGGGTATAAGGGGGCTGGAATTTGTGGAGCAGGGCCTGGAGAGGGCTTCATAGGAAGCAGAAGTCTCCATGTCCTGGTATGTGCACGGCCAGGCTACGTGAGTCTTAGTGGAGAGGAAGGGCTGTGATACTTAGACCCTGATGGAGATACTGGATGTTATGGGCATTCAGTCAAGACCAGGAAGACCACATACTAGGGGTAAGGATCATGTCTTAGAGCAGAGGTCAGAAAACTATGCCATTAAGGCCATATCTGGCCTATGCACTGGTATTGTATAGCCCATGACCTGAGAATATTTTTCAAATGTTTTTAAAGGGTTAAAAAATAACAATATGTGACTGAGATGATATGACACATTCAAAGTCTAAAATTGTTATCTGGCCCTTCTTAGAAAATGTTAGCTAATCCCTGCCCTATAGTAAAGGCCATGCTTCAGGACTGTGGAGAAATCCAAGGTAGACTTGATGTAACCAAATGCAGAAATTAGCCTCATGGGGTCAGGAGCATATGCCAATGATTTAAATGCTTCTATAATAAAACTCAACTATCATTTAAAGGAAAAAAAACATAATTCAGATACACTATATAATGTGTCAATTAAAATGTACATCACAAAACAAACCAAAAAATGCTAGACGTGTGTAAAAGAGAAAACCTGAACAATACCCTAGGGCAGGGATTTGTTAACTGTAGCCTGTAGGACAGCCACCTCCTTTTCTAAATAAAGGTTCACTGGAATATAGCCATTCTTCCTGGTTTACATGTTACCATGGCTACTTTCGTGCTGCAGTGGCGGAGTTGAGTAGTTTCAATAGAGACCAGATAGCCCACAAGCCCACTGAAATATTTATTTTCTGTCCCTTAAGAAAATGTCTGTTGGCCACTAATCATACGAAAAAGTCACTATAAAGAGCCTACCAAGTGAATCAAATGTTAGAATTGATAAGTTGTATTAAAAATAAAACTGTCATGGGGCGCCTGGGTGGCTCAGTTGGTTGAGCAACTGACTTCAACTCAAGTCATGCTCTTGCAGTTCACAGGTTCAGGTCCTTTGTCCAGCTGTGTGCTGACAGCTCAGAGTCTGGAACCTGCTTCAGATTCTGCGATTCCCTCTCTCTCTCTCCCTCCTCCATCTGTGCTCTTTCTCTGTCTCGCAATAATAAGTAAATGTAAAAATATTTTTTTAATGTTATAAGCATTGAAGAATTTAAAGAAAAAGATGGAGGCAATAAGTTCATAGATGGGAAATCTCAGTAGTGAAATGAAAACTATAAGCAATAATTAAGATTCCAGAACTGAGATATATATTATCTAAAATGTAAAGAGGAGGGGATAAGATGCCAAGCAGTCAGTAAACTTGAAAATGGAACAATAGAACTAAGGAACAGAGAGGAGAAAAAGTATTGAAAATGAATTGAACAAAGTCTCAGTCATCTGTAGGAAATATTAAGCACTTAAATATATATCATTGGAGTTTCCAATGGAGAGGAGAGACGAAAAATTGGGTAGAAAAATACTTTAAGAAGTAACCACCAAACAATTGCCAAATTTGATGAAGACATCAACCCATATTCCTGCGAGGACAGGAAAATATAATCAGTCTAAACACACAGAAATAGCAAGCTTAGTAGAGTTATTATAAAGAAACTACTCAAAACCAACAACACACTGGGGCATCTGCTTTTGGAAAGAAGATCTCTATTTGTTGTGCAACATCTCCTCTCTGCAGCTGGTTGTAGGTGACTCATGAAGTCATCCCCCACTGAAACATTGTACAGACTTCTGCACTGGAGATGAGAACGCAAGAGGGGAGAAGGAGGACTCATTCATAGCATCAATGGGAAGTCAAAGTGTTAAAGAAAAAAGAGACAAGAAGCACAAGGACTCAGCGCAGTGTAGAAGGAGCATAGGGCACATGGTATGGGAATGAAGATGTGGTCACAACATTGCTGGAAGCATGTCACTGCTGGGGTGGAAACTTGGAGGTTGATCTCGGCCCAGATAGTCTTATTGTGCTGTATGAGTGGTGATCTTGCCTACATAGGGAATAGTAGTTGGGATTGGCCACACAACGGGAACAGTTTCTAACGTAAGCCCTCTCCTGTACAGACCAGCAGTATACGTGCTCCATTAACTGGTAATGACCAAGTTCTCTAAATGCTCACAGTTAGTAATTTTCATTAGCGCTGTTGTATAGAAGTTGTCAATGAGAACTCTAGTAAAAGGTTTCGTATGGAAAATTTGGGGCAGTTATGTTGCTTTTGGCCAATTCTTTAGTACACATGATGGTTGAAAACCAATAAAATAGTTGTCAATATTTAAAAATCTAGAGATTTCACAAAAGTATCCTAATATCTGACTTCCCTTTAAAAGACCAAAAATTTCTATAAAACACAAAAATCTAGGGAAATTTAGGGCTTGTATTCCTACAGGGAAACAGTTAGTTAAAATGACTAACTGTTGGAATGTCTGACCAGCTCAACCAGAAGAGCATGTGACTCTTGATCTCGGGGTTGTGAACTCAAGCCCCACGTTGGGTGCAGAGATTATTAAAGATGAAATCTCCCAAAAGTGAATAACTGGTGCTTATTTAGATGATGTGCATACTCTAGTTTGCCAGATGCTATTTTCTTCTTCTTTTCTTTGTAGAGAGTTAAGTTTCCCTTTAACTTCACATTTTCTTTTCCATAAAACAAATGTCACATGGGCCATAAGCAATAAAGGAAGCAGGATATACCAAATTTCTTTGTGGAAATATACAGTATTTTCAAATGTCTAATATGTAAAACTGTGTCACATGCTCTCCAGCTTCATTCAGAGGCATCTCCTCTGTTACCTCCACCCTGCAAATATTTGAGTCTCTTCAAATGCTTGCTGTGGAAGTAACAACCCAGGGAAAGAATCAACACTTCTAAACCCCATGCTCTCATTGCCCACCAAGATAATCACTTGTTAACAGTCTATATATATTAAGGATTCATCATTTTGAATTCCCATTCCAACATAATGGTTGATATGTCCACTCGCACACCTCTTGTGAGCCCTGGGGATAAGGAAAGAGTTTTGGGTTTTTTTTAATGTTTATTTTTAAGGGGTAGAGAGAGAGAGGGAGACCCAGAATCTGAATTAGGCTCCAGGCTCTGAGCTGTCAGCACAGAGCCAGATGCCGGGCTCGCACTCAAGAGCTGTGAGATCATGGCCTGAGCTGAAGTTGGATGCGTAACCAACTGAGCCTCCCAGTTGCCCCAAGGAAAGAATTTCTTACACAGCTTTAGTAGTGATATGTCCTTGAGACCAGAGAACAGGTTGCTGGTTGTTGTCTTAAACACTTACATCCTAACAGTTTATATACATGGCATTTCTAGAACAACTTGGAATGTGGACTGTTAGTAGGTGTGGACAGGACGGCTGGGCAGGTTGTCCATCTGATTTCATGAAGCAGGGCCAGTTAGTTGATAAGACCCCACAGGTTTTCCTTGCACACACTTCTCTCCATGCACTTGTGATTTTCTGCTCAGAAATCCCTTCAGTGCCTGTGGGCGTTGGCTCTGGGGGAGTTAGTCCTCTGAGCTAGCAGCATTCTGGTGGCACGCATAGCATGCATAGCACTTCTTGGCGTTGGAGGGCAAAGTACTGTCAGCTCAGGAGCTTCAAAACATACGGGTGATCCCCGGGTTTAACTGACCAAAGTGAATGCCGTTTTGCAAACCACAATGAGTTTTATGTGATAAACTTTACTAAGGAAGCAGAAATGAGAATTTTAGTTTCATGTAAGCAGCAAAGCCGCACTGCATTTGTTAGCATCAGGGATGCATGATCTCAGAGATTAACTAATCTGTGAATAACTGCGCCATTTGTAACATCATAAACACCAACTAATGCAGAGATGGTACAGTGTAATGCAAATATTTGCAACCTATCATATTAGTTCAAGGATCAAATTTGCTACTAAGTTCTTCAGGAAATATTCAGTATCGTGTCTGTGTCTTCTTGTTATAATTTGTACAGTATTAGCAGCATTTTACCATATTAGTGGCATTAAGATGTTTTTAAAATTATATCTCTTGGGCGGATGGAAATGGAATGTTCTGAGGTTGTGAGAGTATTAGTCATATTAAACTTGCCCTGTTAGCAGCTTTTCCTTGAACTGATACTTAAATGAGATTTTAATATAAACAAAATGTACTTTTGAAATGTGCTTTCAGCTACAACCAATTTCTCCCAGTCCATTAGCCACTTTGCATCCCTTTTACGAAACTTGAGATTGGGTTTTTATTGAGGACCCAAAGTATTTGCTCAACTCATTAGGTCAAGTCGGGAGGAAGTGCACGCAAGGGCTGGGGTGTTTCCTGGCTGGCTCTGGGTCCCAGGGTTGTGGCATCACCCCGACCTGTCCTCGTACATGCGTGCCTCCTGGGGATTTGCCTGTTTGCCCCTTTCTGTACCACTTGACACTCCTTCCCTTTACTTGTATGAGGGCTTGGAGCCTGCTCTCCCCGGCTCTTCGTTCTTCATGCTCTCTGTATTTCAGCAGTCAGGGTTTTCTTGCAGAAAAAAGGGGAAGGGGTACTGAACTGTCCATGCACACAATGTCCACGAGACAGGGTTCTACACTGCTTGTGAGTCTGTTTGAGGAATCAGCTTAGGTATTGACCCCACCCAGGCATAGTGACTTGGCTTTGCGAAATGGCTTTTTCTCCTGTTTTTAACCAACCACATGGGCATTCTTGTTCAAGAAGCCTCAGAATCCCAAAGAAAGTTAGTGTATTTGTTTCCTGTGACTGCCTTTACAAAGTACCCAAACTATGTCACTTAAAACAACAGATATTTATTGCCTCACATTTCTGGAGCTATGAGTCCAAAACCAAGACATCTACAGGGCCATGCTTTCTCTGGCGGTGATGGAGAGAATCCTCCCTTAAGTCTCTTGGCTTCTCGTCTATGCCTCCAATTTTTGGTGTTGCTTACCTTGTAGATGTACCACTCCAGTCAGAGGGCTGTCTTCTCTGTTTCTTCACACCTTTTTCCCCTCTGTATGTCTCTTTCAGTGCCCAAATTTCTATCTTTTTTAAAAATTATTTTTAACTTTTATTTATTATTGAGAGACAGCATGAACATGGGAGGGGCAGGGAGAGGGGGAGACACAGAATCTAAAGCAGGCTCCAAGCTCTGAGCTGTCAGCACAGAGCCTGGCACAAGGCTTGAACTCACAAACCACGAGATCCTGACCTGAGCCATCGTCAGATGCTTAACCAACGGAGCCACTCAGGCGCCCTAAATTTCCCTTTTTTATAATGACACCAGACATATTGAATTAGAGTCCACCCTGCTGGCTTCGTTTTAACTTGATTATCTCTGTAAAAACCTTATTTCCAAATAAGGTCACATTAATGTTGCACATTAGGACTTTGACATACCTTTTGGGTCGGGATGGGGGGGTGGTGGTGGCATGCACAGTTCAACCCATGATAGCTAGAGATTTCCATTCTTGTGCATTTATGCCGCATAGTCCCTCAGTCACAGGGACCCTGCAGTGTAATTTTCTGCCACCTGCAATGCCTGGCTATCACTGGTCCTTAGGGAAGGAACATGAACATTTGCTGGGAACTCAGCCCTTCGTGTTCCAGAGCGTCAGACCACCTCTTGAGCCACAGCATGCAGGCAGCAAGGGGTGGGTGATCAGAATTCTAAACCTTAACAGAGTTTTCTTTGTTTATAGCAAATGCATATAGCTGTAGAGATAAGAGCAAGGAGAAATAGGGGAAAGAAATGGGAGCAGGATCAAAATTTATAACCAGAATTATTTATTTCTCTGTCCAGCATATGTTGACTAAGGATCTATAATGTGTCAGACAGTAGAAATAAAGAACTTAAACAAGAGCATTCTTGTCTTCAAGCAGCACAGAGGCTGGAGTGGTATTGTTTTAGTCCACTTGATTAGAAAGATTAAAATAATGATGATTTTTGCATTAATATTAATCCTAATGCATGCGATTTGCAGAGGCTTACACCATGCTCATGATCTTAAAACCAGATTGGCTGTCCCTTTTCCTCATCTCTATACCAGTCCCCATGGGCGAAGGGCTATCTCTGTTAACCAGAAAAGATCAGGGTCGCCAGCCCTCTCCTGCATCTGCCCGGTCCTGATGGGGCCATGCACATTTAGGGCTCTTCATTGGATGCTTCCTAAGGGAAGAGTGGTGTGTACCCCTCGAAGGAGTGTGAGGTCACTGAGTAGGCACCATCAGAATAACACACACCCGCTTCGTGTGGGAAGATCTCCACGGACAGAACCAATTTTATACTTTGCCCCCCTGTCTTTCATCATCCAGCACATGCCCCAGGCACAGGAGACATTCAGCCACTCAAAGTCCTTCCTTGTCAAAGTCAAGTTGTAAATTCTTGGAGAATATATGGAAGGTGTCACATCTGTTTCTCTCCCTCTGTATAAAGAAAAATAAAATGACAAAGTGAATAAGTACCTTATAAAGGCTTTTGCATTATGATAGAGAACTCAGATGAGAGAGAAAAATAAACTTTGCCCAGTGTGGCAGGAGGGAGGCTTCTGGGGTGCCTGGTATTTTCAAACTCTTGATCTGGGTGGTGGTTGTGTAGACGGGTATGTGGTGTGTGAAACTACATACTTAAGATTAGCACACTTTATGGAATGGAGTTAGTGTAGTTGGTAATGGTTGGCAGGAGCTTTTGGGATAGAGCAATTGGGAGTTATCATTAATGGATACAAATTTTCAGTTTTGCCAGGTGAAAAAGTTCTGTGGTTGGATGGCGATGGTGTTTGCACAATAGTGTTAAATGAACTTAATGCAGCTGAACTGTACACTTAAAATGGGTAAAATGGTCACTTTTACGTTATATATATTTTACTCCAGTTAAAAAAAAATAGTGCACTTTGCTGTATCAATGCCATACCTCAATCAAAAAGCAAAGGTGATGTAAATAAAATGTCCCATTTCCATTTAATTTTGGGAGCCCCTAGAAGGGTGGCATTGACTGCTGATAATTTCTTGTATGCTGGATAAGCAATTGCCGAGACCCTCACCGCAATATCTTAGCAGATTGTTGAACTCTGGTATGAACCGATTCTTTCCCTCCAGTGCCTTGCCCATCTTGCTGCAGCCTCTTCTGACGCCCAGGTCCTTGTAATGAGTAACCTGTCTTTATCCTGGCAGAACTGCCTTCACTATGATTTCAATGCCAAAGAAATGACTGTTTGTATTGAACAAATTTAACAGAGCTGTAGTCCCCGGGAAATGTGTGTTTTTCTCCTCCATGTTTGTTAGGAAGTTTGCAGATCATTGTTGCTCTGGTTACTTACGCTCTCTGGACAATTCAGAGATTCCTCAGTGCTTTGCTATTTCGGTGTCCTCTTACCCGGGTCCGTGTTCTCTAGGGGGACACTCACTACACGATTTTGCTCAGTTGCATGTCAACATGTTGGAATTGGCTGCCGTGTGGACCATTGGTGTTAGGGTATGCATCATGTCACTCATTACATGACACCCTGTGGTCCACTTCTCCCCTTCGCCACCTGCTCCGGGCCACCACTGCTTACCTCTGGCAGGCTACAAGCAACTCCACTGGCCTTCTCCCTCTCACTTTGCCCCAGGGCTACACAACCTTTATCAGCCGCCAGGGGGACCTTGGATATAAGTCATTTTCTAGCTGAATTCCCTTGGTGGCTTTTCATTCCTCTTGGCTCCAAACCCAAACTCCACCCCATGATGATGAAGGCCCTGCGTTAGACTGGTCCTCCCTTGCCAGTCTCTGGCTCCAGCTACACTGGTCTTATTTGGAGGCAGATTATGGCTACACATACCACTCTCTTACCACAGTTTGTATCCAAAACCTGGTCCACTGTAACTTTGGCTGTTCCTCATGGGAAAACCAAAGGCAGATGTGCCTGGCTTTAGAGAAATTAATATCCAGTGCTGGAAAAACAATAGCACCGTTCCTCCCTAATTTCGAGAATAGAAGTAGCAACACTTTTTATGTGGAGGGCAATACAGATGTACTTATTAATTTGTTCCTTGACTCAGTACATATTGAGCACTTGCTACACCATGTTCCATTTCTCCAGTGAGGAGTTGGGTAATTACGTGACAGTTTTATTATGGTTCACATTTCATAATAATTACATATGTTAAATATTTTATGATAAATAATTTTTTTTAAAGAATACCTATGATCCTGGCCTCATTACCATGGATGATTTTAGCAATACCTGCCTGGAGATTCTGGAGTAAGGATTGCCCTTACTCATTAACTAACAAACATCTAGTCATCTTTCTGCCAAGGTCAGCCCTTTTGATGGCCTAAAATATTCCTTGAAGGCACTACAGTTTGAAATAATGTAGTAAAAATTACTAGAACTTCCCCTGATGTGGAAGAATCTTCTTTTGCCTGTGTGGCCACAGGGACCAGGATGTGGACAGCCATGCGTGTTTAAGGGGGAGAAGAGATAATTGGATTCTTCCCATGCTGCTAGTGTCTGGTTAACGTGGGTGGCAGTGATCTGTCTCCATGGGATGCTGAGACCCTTTCTGGAAGCCATCCCCTGGTGTCCAGATGCTCTGTGGACTTCTTGAGTGGAACACTGGCCTTATGGGAGGATACTGTAGCTACTACAAAATTGAAAACTTCTGACTCAAAATTGATCTACCTACTCAGGTCTTCCATTCTTGCAGAAAATAGTGTCAAGTGAGGGCACTGTAAAGCCATATTAAATAAAGGTCCCAGCAGTGATTACATTGGGTTTCTCAAGTCATTTTTCACGTTCAGTTTAGTGTTTAGTAACTCAGCCTTTTAATGAAGACTTTCTTTCATAAAATTGAAAGTCCAGTGCTGATTGCAGTATATCATGTAATATATAACAGTGCTACTTGACTTCTGTGGCGGATTAGAACCCACTTACATACCCAGATAGGTCACCAGCAGCTTAGGAAGGGTTGGTTTTAGGCCGTTGCTTTGCAGTTGCTTAATTTTGATATAGAGCTGATAATTGATAACTGGATTGATTATTTAAAAATAATTCCTATTTGAGCATGAGAATGAGAAACTTTGTGTCCACTGTGAGCATAGCTCCTGGCCTACCAGCCAGGTTGCAAATGGGGGAAATTTGATTTTGAATTGAATATTTGAGTGTGTTTACTTTGTTATTAAAATGATTTAAAATGGAAGTTTTGGGGGTGGCAGTAAATAGGAAATGTCAGTCTGCTCATTTCAAGGAACAAAGTTTGAGGAATTGATTGAATAATCAATTTGGTTATGAGCAGAATTTCAAACATAGAAATAATTTGCTGACACCTCCCGAGGGGACATTCCCACTGAATGTTCCATGCCGTCTGTTTAACCTCTGGACTCCAGAGTAGAGGACTTGTAACATTTCCCAAACAAGATTTGTGGGAAAGAGCTGTCTTCCACATGTGTCACCTTGTTAAATGTTTCACCATCTTCAGTGAATCTCATTCCCTGTGGAGGGGCCACATGTTCAAGCAGGTGGAGAATGAAGGGGTGTGAGCTGAGAAGAGGGAGAGGAACACAGTCAGGGGAGTCTTCTGTGCTGTCAAGAGCTGAAGATTAAATGTAAAAAAATCCCAGGAAATTGTAGGGACCAATCCCTCGATTGGTTAGGGGCTACCAAGTCTATATACTGCCTATGTACTCTCCCTGGGTCAGATATATTCCTTTGTGTGCTTTCTTAGAGCTTATATGATAAATTAGTTCATTGAACTCAGATAGGCAATGAATAATTTTCTTCATTGTTTTTTAAGTCAAATTCATTTTGAATCTAGTCTCCTAACCCACCCATCAAGCAAAGAATTCCTTTTGGCTGCCTCATGGTCCTTCCTTTTCCTAGGCACGTGCAACGTCTGGGAGGTACAGATGGCAATCCCAAGAAGGCATTGGGGTTGGGTCATGGATCTCCATCAGGTGTAGTGGTTACCATGACAACACTAGCTATTGGATGCCTGTGGTTTCTTTTGGCGTGATGGTTCAGTTACTTCTCTATCACCCTTATGAACCATGTCTCTCTAGTGAAGCTGGAAAACCTGGCCATTTGTATCTTGCCTGCCCTAGGAGCACTGTACATCCATCTTCTCAGAATGCAGAGGTGTCTGCTTCATTCACCCTCTTTGGGCGGCTCCTCCCCACTAGGTTATCTCTTAAAGGTACTCTTCTTTCTCCCACTCATCTTTCAGGTCAGCCTCCCTAATAATCTCTCCAATGGGCTTCTGATACGCAGGTCATTCAAATACTTAAAAAACTTAGGCAAATGAGTGAATGAGACAGATCTGATATAATATAATCAAGCCATGTGGGGACCATGTGAACAAGAGAGCATAGTTCAAGTTTAAAGATGTTTAGATACAGATAAATAAAACAGTATACTGGCCAAATGGATCACTTTTATATTACTTAAAGGAAAGAAAAACATTAATTTGATATCTTTCTATTGCTTTGTGCCACAAAATGGATTTGTGGGCAGTGATGGTGGAGGGAAGAAAGGGAAAAATATGGAAGGAAAAAACATGAATATTTAAACAAATTATCTTGTTAAACATTTTGAAGAAGAAAAGTAAAGTGTGAATTTGTACAAATCAAGTAACCTCTAACTTAAAGAGAATAATTGTTTCCTTTGGTTGGTTTCAATGGATCCACTTGCATGAACTAGAGATCCACGCAATGATTAATTGACTTCAATGATCATATGAGAAGGTGAAGGGATTTTGGAGGTGATGACAAGTTGAAGCTCAAGGACTAGAGCCCATCTTGTCTCCAGAGCTCACTTGCCTTAAGTGAAGTTTCTGCCCAGTATAGGATACATAGGTGACTGTCATCCTCATTGTGGACATTGAGCATAAAATGAATATAACATACATACCACGTTATATCCCCTTTCTCTTTCTCCCTCCCTCTTTTGCTTTTTATTCTATGTCTGTCTATATGTATGTATCCATCCATTTATCCATTCTGTCTATCTATATCTTTTCCTAATAATATACCAAGATCTTAATTGAGGTTAGGAAACATTGAAGATAATTACTAGATTTTATTGTTAACAGTGCGTTTGAACTCCGTATCTGAAACGTGTGTGTGTGTTCATACATCCCAGATCAGATCAAGTGGCATTTCCAAACTTAAACGCATACAAGGTCCAGGCCCAGAGGGCAGGTTAGCAAATCCACTTGCCCAGTAACATCTGATTTGAGGGATGATTGGCAGTGGGGCAGATTGTGCAGAACTCAGCATGAGCCCATTGATCATCTCTTTTACATTGACAGATCATATCTAATATTTCCCCAAAAAATGTACTTGAGGTTTTCATTAGAAATCTGTTTTTTTAAATATTGGCAAATGTTTATGGCAAATATGAAAAATATGTATGGGCCCAACAAAACCCCTCTTCAGGCTATTTGCTGCCCACAGATTGGAAACATCTGTATCGCGTACTTACCACTCCTGCATTCCGAGTACATACACGGAGATTGATACAGAGCAGGTGCTCAGGAGAAGATCTGTGGAATCAATAAATGAGCACATGTATGTAAATATTTAAAGATACCCCCCCCAAGGTTTACTGTCAGGAAGGACACATTTTTTCCTCTGTGCAATTCTAGAGTTAGTGGGGATCATGCATAGAGGTGATACCCAGTATCAGAAATAGTAACAAAGATGGAGTCCCCATTTCTCTTAACTATCATGACAGAATGTGTCTAACGCTTCTTCCAAGTTGGGTGACCAACCCTTCTGGTTTGCCTGGGGCTGCCCTGTTTTTAGCACTGAAAGTCCTCCATCTCAGGAAGTCCCTTGGCCTCTGTCAGGCCAGGAGAGTTCACCACCCTACCCTTCGTTCCGAAGGAGATTCACCGGCTGGTGGCTGTCTGGTTATTTTCTTGCCCCTCGGAGGCAGCCAGTTCCAAGGATCTCTCTCTCCATCATTGTTGGTCTAATGGCACAGCTCTGTGTTGCTCTTCCCCAAACTGCTCGGCCATTATGCATCTTGATGTGACTACCTATGGGCGATTTTAACAGGTGCCTTGCCACCTGCCCAGTGCTGCAGATGATTCCACAGTTTAGCTAATGCATTTTAATTATTTAGGTGACATTGGGCCTTCTGCAGTTGTAGAAATCAACTAGGGGTTCAGGTAGGCAGTTTCTCTCTCTGATGTGTAAATACATAACTGATGGCCAAAACTCAGAGTCCAGCAAGAGATCATTTTCCCTCTTCTCCCCTAAAGTATGGGATGTAGTTTAATATTAATTCCTCTTTTATCCATATATCAATAATTGAACACTGCATCAATTAATATGCCGGGCAAATTGCATTCCCCATCCTCTCGCTCATGATGTATTTCAGTAATGGAGATAATTTTCAAGATAAAATATACAATTTAAAATGGATTAAAAAGAACAACTAATAAAGGAAAATTGATTCGGGGTAGAAAAAATTTGGATTATTTCAGGATATCTTAGCTGTGGATTTTTTTTTTTGGTAGGGAGAGCCTGTCAAAATGATCAAGTTTTATGCACACTGCAAAATTTGCCTGGTCTGCAATAGCAAAGGATCATGGAGAAGGAAGAAGAAATGCTCCCTCTCTCTCTCTCTCTGTCTCTCCCCACCTACCAAAATCTGGTCTCCTAATGAGAGCATATGTATATAATCTCCATCTGTAGGTTAGAAAGGCTAAACATTTGTATTAGCAAGTCTTCTTGAGGCTTTCCCTTCCCTGGGTTCCGTTGGTGGGGTTTGGTTTGGTTTTTGATTTGCTGAATTGGCAAAGAAGCCCCAGCGGCCCTTGCCCAGTGCCCCCTTCGCTCCCTCCCGGCCCGGTGCACACCCTGGCTGAGCGCCTGCTCCTGCTGGGGGAGGCGGCCGCCCTTCACCGCCCTGGGCAGAAGCAGTTGCGGCACGGGCAGCAGCCAGCCTGCGAGCCCGCAGTGACACGGCGGAGTCGGTAGATGGCTGTAGACCAGTGTGCTGAGCCGTGCTGTATAAAGAGCAATGAGTCTGGGGAGGCCTTGACCAGACTGGATGCTGCTTTTATCTGAAGTACATTTAAAGAGATAAAGGGGAAGCCGGTCGCTGCACATGTTCTTTCCACTGCGTCTGGAGCTCTACTTTGAGTTTAAAAAAAAAATTCTCAGATGCTGGCCTCCCAGAGTCGCCGGCTCTGTGCAGATGCGCTTGTCTCAAGAGGATCGGCCGCTTTCCTGTAAATTCCACCAGTGGGGACTTCTGCGAACCTCCCAGCAGCCGTCAGGAAATGGTGTAGTGCACGCCTGTTTATGATTACACCATCGCTATTATTATTAATACCACCAGTACCACCCCGGTCTCTTTTCGCCACTGTTGCTGTCTGCCTAAAGTGTCCGGATTTGCTCATTAAGCAGCCACACCAAGAATTTGTTACCTAAGCAGCATAGACGGGGAAGAGAGAAAAGGCAAGAGTTAGGAAGGAAAAGGGGGGAGAGAGAGGGAGAGAGGGAGAGAGGGAGAGAGGGAGAGAGGGAGAGAGAGAGAGAGAGAGAGAGAGAGAGAGAGAGAGAGAGAGAGAGAGAGAGAGAGGCAGCCTGAAGCAAGTCACATCACACAGTGCCACTGAAGGATGCTATCCTCATAAACTCATAAACAAGCATACCAAACCTTGTGTAAGGAAAGAAGAGGGGCTCTGAGCACTTGACAGGAAAAAGGCAAGATTTTCTACCCACTGGTTTCAGTTTTTCTTCCAGATACTCTTGGTGAAGTAAGGAGACTTCTGTTTGCTGACAGAGAGCCCTTGATTTCTTTCAAGATGATGATGTATTTGTGGGTAGGTAGTCTCTGTCTCTCTCCCTCTCTCTCTCTTTCCCTCTCCCTCTGCCCCTTCTCTCTCTCTCTTCTCTCTTTTCTCTCTTTCTCTCTGATTAATAAATTGACTTCGGGGATAAAGATTGCAGCCCAGAGTAATCGCATTTTGTGTAAGGTGATTATGCTTGTGGCAAAATAATCTCGCACAGCCTCACTACATGTGCTTGTATTTCCAGTGGGAGTTTAGGCAAGACCTGGTTCATTAGCATTAAGCTGCAATTTTATCTTCAGTTGCAAAATGGAAACAAAAAAAAATGTGTGTGGGAATGCATGGCTTTTGCTTTTCTTGAAACACAGTGATGGTGAATTCAGGGAAGGTTAAAAAAAGAAAAGAAAAGAAGAAAGAAAAGGTCTGAAAAAGCCGGTTCAGGCATGAAGCAAATTCGGCATCACTTGTAGCTGTGTGGGATTTGTTTAATTACTAAGAACTAGCGGTTTTGAGTGGTGGTGTTTTTTGTTTGTTTGTTTCATTTTGTTTTGTCTTGTTTTCTCTCACAAGTGACTATTTATCTGTCATTTTCGGGCTGAGTGTTGTCGATGAGAGCAGGGTGTTGTATTTGCCTTAACCAGGTGTGTATTTGTATGTGCATTTTATAAGGTTGGTGTAAAAAAAAAAAAAGTGGATTTCCCTGCACTTGTTTGGGCTTCCTGAGAGGTATATTGTCACCGTGCATGTGATTGTTTGTTTTAGGAGATGGTATTAACATACAAACATTGAAATGGGAGCCTGTAGTTTATGAATTACAATATTTACTGTTGAGGCAATTTAAAAAAATAGCACTCTAGCCGGAACGCCTCATAAAAATTCCTTAATCATGTTTTGGGAACAAATAGATGTCTCAGCTTAGTTTGGCCACTGAAGGACTTGTGTGCCATTGTCAGCCGAGTGACTGAGAGCCAGCTGTGCGATTTCCTGTGCAGGACGCGTGCACCCTCTTCCAGGGGAGGGAAGCATGTGCCACGTCCAACTCTGTCCTTGCCATCAGCATCAGCATCACTGTCGGCTTCCATGGTTGAGCATACTTGTACTTAGAGAAACCTCTCTTTATTCTCCTCCCCCCAATTACTTTTCCAGCTCAACTCAGATGCAAGAACTTGCCTTTGCTGGAAGGAAGAAAAGCTTCTTTGTTGACTTCTTTGTTAATCACATCTTCCTGTGACCTCTCCTGGGGTCTCAGCCTGCCTCCCCCTCCCTGAGCTTTGTGATGGAGACTTTTTTTTCTTTTCCCTCTTCTTTTCTAGTGGACATTTCCCTTTGTAGTGACTTTAGCTTCATTTCCACCTGGCTTATTTTTGCACCAAGCAGTACAATGGCTTCTGCCAGGTGGGGACAGACTCTTTCTATTATTACTTTGTTTTCGTTTAAGGGCAAGTTTCCTATTCAAACTTGGTGATCGAGAGACGTGTTCAGAAATACAAAACTACTAAATAGCACACACTTAGCATGAATGTAACAGAGATAGCTATACTCAAAGACACCAAATTCTCATACCATTTAATTTTGAAGGCAGAAGTTGAAAGGATTAAAATTTTCTGTGTTTACAAATGTTGATTTTATTTTTAAGCACTAAGAAAATTTGTCACATGAGATCGTAGCATCAGTGATTAAGGGAATTAGCATGCTAGTATTTTAAGAAAAGGAGTCTGTCTTGGTGTTTATTTTGTGGGTGGATTCGGCTTATGGTAAACAAATTTCAGTTCCATTGTGGTGAGTAATGGCTTGCTGGCCACGCTTTTTCTCTGAGTTGCTAAGTGGTGTTGTTGATTCTAATTTATTAAGTTTGCTGGCTCTTACACAGGTACATGTTTGCAGCTCAGAGCAGAGGGAAAAAGCATTGTATGTCCAGGCCCTCTCCTAGGTCCTAAAATCTGGCTGACCTGATTCCTGGTAATTAGTCGGCCTGCAACTTTCAAAACCTGTGCCCGCCAGTTCTGGCTTTCCTGTTTCTGACGGATGCTCTTCGGTGCTCCCTGTCCTTATTAATTGTATTTATCCAATGGAAAAATGTCTACTACCTTCCTGCCCCGTGATCAAGTATTCTATTTACATCTTAAATTCAAATTTTTTGGGTCTGCTTTCAAAAAAAAATGGCAGAGACTTTAAATGGGAACAGCTGGATCCATGCTGTTTAAGGAGATATGAATTAGCGAGCTAGCATTAACGCTGGGAGGTTCGGAGGGTTTTTCCATTCTTTTCTTCCTTTTTAATGCGGAGGCTCTGCCTTGCCTTCTAGTCTGTAAATAAAGATACTCTCTCCGTGTGGCTGATATCTCTGTTTTAGAGCTCGTGTTTCTTTAGGAAAACAAGACTCGGCTATACCCGTGTCTGAAAACAGTGTTTGCTGCTCTCTCACCAACATAAAAATGAAAATGAGGAGACGTGAAGATACAGTTAAGTAGATTCCACATCCCCTTTATTCCTGTCATTGTTTCTTAAATGTGCTAAGTAGGCTCTGTAGGTGCATCTGTGTTAATAGCACGTGATTTCAGTGAGTATGTTTTTATTTAGAAGGAAAATTTTTCATTGTGAGGTGTGGAATCAGGTGGGGTAGATAGAATCTTCTTTCGTTTTCTCTATACCCACCTGGTTCTTTTTGTGTAGGGGGACTGCTTTTTTCGGAATGTAAATAGAATGCTCTGGAAGAGTGCGCATAAGAAGCACAGTTTAGCTCATGTAGGCCAATCCGATAACTCAATGGCAGGTGTCAGTCCCATCTAACATGTGTATATTCTTTCTTTAAGTGTCTTTAAGAAGTTTTCTATTTCCTAATTTAAAAAAAATGTTTGGTTGTTTCCATTCTGCTTCCTGTCCCCTGTGCGAAGACAAGTTGTTGTACAGGGAAAAGAAAGTTGTGTTCCCTGGCACCGTTTTGCTAACTTCAGAGCAGTTTTGATTCTCCAAACTCAGGTACAGTAGAAGAGAGAAACAGCTTTCCGTGGGGACTTGAGAAAAAGCAGGGAAGTCACTTACACCAAGGCCCTTATGCCCTAGGGCGCTGAGCTAGAGCCTCGCAGCCAGTACAGCATCTAAGTCTACTGGGCTCCGTTTCTTCTGCCAGTATTAGTCCTTCTTGGGATACGGATGAGGTGTGTCTTCCCAGAGCTCAAAGAATGAGTTGCCAATTGACACTCACTCATCAAATTTAGAGCTAAGGTACCATTTACCCAGTTCCTCAGGTCCTGGACCACGTGGTCCCCAACTGAAACTCCACTGTGATAAATATTTGCTTTTGACTTGGTCTGTTTTACTTTTCTCTCTTAAAATAGAGAAACATTTCTATTTTATTATTTCTACTCGAATTTTCTCTTTATGCTCTTCCTTTGTTCTTTTCGTCATGTAGTTAAACTACTGCAATTTTTTTATTAACCCTTTTATCATCTTGTTGTTTTCTCCATCCTTTTAATAGAGCTTTACACATACATATCTAATCTGAAAGTGGGGGACAGCAACAAGCAGAGGATCTCTGAGTGATGGGAAACAGGCAGGGGAACCAGAGACCCCAGTAGACCGCCCCTCAGCTTTTGAAAACACAGTTCAATTACTTAAGAAAGAAAGAAGCGGGAATAAACAAAAATGCATCTTCAGGATCCTGGGAGTCTGGAATCCCCGATTGTGCACTACCCTCGGCCAAAACTCCACCAGCCAGAATATTCTTGTCTTAGACTGCTCTTACAAACTTACGAAGTTGCCAGCAGCCAATCTCTTGCATTTTCACCCTTCCCCCCTCCAACTATTTGGGGGACCTCCTCTGAATTGTCCATTCTCTTTCCCAAATGCCTGAAACTTTTTCTGTTCCATGCTCCACATTCTAGCAATTGGTTATACACCGATTATAGAATGCCAGATTTATAAATTCGGGATAGATTAGAACTTATGCATAGATTGTAGATACAGACTAAGGCTGTTTTATGTTCTGGAGTCATCCATACCAATTTAATTTAAACTCTTTTAGGGCTGAAACAACATGTCCTCCTTTTATTTTAACATTCTTCTTGCCCCTTTATTTCAAACAAAACACATACCTTTTGTAGTAAAAGTAGGCAACAGGGGGCAAATAATAGCACTAATTCTTCTAGCACCTGAGATATATGCCGAAATATTAACCCTGAATTCTTACATTTTTCTAATACAGACACATAAATACACATTTATTTTCTCAATTTGGAAGCAATATTGATTATAAGGCAGGCATACCATTGATTTATTAGACAGGTTTGTGTATGTGTGTGTGTTGTGTGTAGCAGCAGAAATGCAGTTGCATCAAAAGGCCATATCAGTTGGGAAGCACATCTCAAGTTCAGATACATTAAAATGTGAAGAAGGGAAAAGAAAGCCTCTGAGAGGGAATATTCTCTTTGAAAAAAAAACCAAACAAAAACGAGATCACACTGTTTGGGAACTCACTGTTTTGTAACCTGCTTTTAACACCTCTCATTTTGTGCCATTAGATATTTTCTGCAGCAGCATTTTCAGTGCCTGCATAGGTGGTGTGCCACTGTGTGGGTACCCCATAATTTCACCTATTCTTTAGTTGTTGGTTGTTCCTGCTTAGGTAAATTTTCCCTAGTTCCTAGCATGGCATTAATATATTCATTAAGCGTTTGTTCATTCCGTTTGTTGATTACTTATTAAGCCTTTATTGAGCACAGACTGTATGCCAGCCCTTAGGCTCCTTGGGGAATCTACATTAGGCAGAGGCTCTGCAAGAAGTAGGAAGAGCTGAAGACGGCGGGTTGATGGTTAACATTAATCACCTGTTGACTTCGGTTCACAGATTTGCTAAGGATTTGCTCCTGCCTCAGATATGTGCTTCCCTTTGCCATGTCTGACTTTAGGATGGCCTCCTTTTTGTTACAGTTCCTAGTTCTGTTCTGATGAACTTGGAGGCCTGACTGTGGTCTAATTTCCCCCATATTAATTGACCCATTAATCACATGGTTCCTTTTTGTGGAAACTTGTGCTAGAGATTTCTGGTGGCAACCAAAGAAAACATTTTTTGTTGTTGCTGTTGTGGAGAGAAAGATTTCAGTGTTTTATCCTGATGTTGAGAATTTCTGTGTTTTCTAAAACCGGACGCTTTGTAGCAAAATGCCTCAGGAATACAAAGATGATTCCTTTTCCCCAAAGAATTCGGTTTCAGAAATTCATTTCTGTTGACCTAGCGAGTTTATTTGGCACCCATCCTGGACACCATATGTCTTAGTTAGAGGCTCGGAAAAATGGACCCAGTCGGTGCTGATTACTGGGATGAAGAATTCTATCCTGACTCATCTCTTATCTTTCTTACTGTAATTTATTCAGAAAGCCCATCTGTGTCTCTATATTACCAGGGACAGCTTAGAGCCCCAAACATACTCCTGTTCTTTCAGTTCCTATTCTTCCTCCAAACTCAGTGCACCTCCTCTTCTGCTCTCCAACAAAGGAACACCTATAATGTTGTTAAAAATATATTTTTGCATTTGCATTTTGCATATACATTTGCAGAGAGCCCATCTCTCAAAGTCTTTGAGTTAGGTTTGTTTAGGTACTCTTTGTAGACAAGAAGGCCAACTGGGATGAGCACCCAACTTTCTGGGTGATGAGCAGGAAACTGGATGGGCCGAAAGTTAATGAATGGGAGCTCATTTATGACTTACATCGTCTCTCCCTCTGGCTTAACCATTCATGGCCTCTACTCACTGCAGACTCTCTCTGGCAGAGGGAGTAATACGTTATTTTCCGCTTGAGCACCCAGAAGCCATTGATGTAAATTGATCGGTACTTTTTTTGTATTTTTCTGAAATTCTGTTTACATGCACACTCTTCTTTGTCTGTAAAATGATTTGTATCATAAAGCCCCATCCATTTTTCTTTCCAATCTAATGATGACACTAAACTCATTGAATTCTTGTGTCTAAAGATTCTTGCAAAAATAATGGTTCATCTATATAGGGCAGCAAATACATAGTATTACAGCAAAGGAAGCAAAAGAAAAATGGGCCAGTGGTTTCTCTCAATAGGAAATTTGAGACACTAAACTTATAGTCCTTTCTGAGGTATATGTACATATGTGTGTGTGTGTGCACATGTACACGTACATAAGCAAAACCTGATGTGTATTTATATAAAAGAGTTATAGAGGCTTTATGTTTAACTTATTTTATTTTTATCTTTTTAAAATATATTTTTGAGAGAGACAGTGTGAGCAGTGGAGGGTCAGAGAGAGAGGGAGACACAGAATCCAAAGATAGGTGACAGACTCTGAGCTGTCAGCACAGAGCCCCAACGCAGGGCTCGAACCCATGAGCTGTGAGATCATGCCCTGAGCTGAAGTTGGATGCTTACCCAGCTGAACCACCCAGGGACCACCATGTTTAACTTTGAAACATAGTTACTGGCCAGTTCTGCAGTTCTTTAGCTCCAGCAGGTGGTGAAAACCCAACTTTATGTGAAGCACCCCTTCTATTCAATTTACATTTTGAGTGGTGTTCCATACATACACCTTTAGAAAATTTCACCGACCTTCAGAAAATACTTGATCAAACAATGTAGGTTGAACGACATAAGCAAATTAGTTTCTGTAGAAACCTCATGTCCCCATTCAGAGAAGAACAAATTGAAAAATTGATATTCAATACCAACAAGATAATTTCAGGAAGCAATGGAGCATTGTTTTGACAACTAGGGAACATGAAGCTTTGAGGACAAGTAGAGGAAACAGTGTAGATGGTGTTTTGCACTTACTATGCAAAGACAGGTAGAAATTCAAGAAAACAGTTGGGAAGGAGAGGTAGGTATGGGAAGAGGAAGCTTTTGAAATGACTGGGAGGAATGTAATGCTACTTTGGGTGGTGATAGGAGTTGGACAGAACACACCATGGCTGTCTCTGCGTTCTGAATCTCGTGCTCCCTGTGGTTTCATTACTTAGAGTCAGACTTTGACTTTGTATGTATTGGATTGACACCTCTAGGTACCTTTATGTGTGGGGGTTATATATCTCTCTGCAGTTTTTTTTAATTGATGTATTTTTTTCATCCCACTCATGTCTTGCCAGTGGATTCAGTGGTACCGCTGAGATGGGAGATGGGCTTCGACAAGAGCTCGATCTAAGAGTTGGCGGGGGCATGCAGAGTGCTCTGATTATATTTAAATAACCTACTTAGATAATGCATAGATTATTTTCCTCTCTTCGGTTACCCAAAAGTTTTTGCTCCCATCTCTTAATACCTAAAGAACAGACTTTCCTTTTCCAGTACATCAAAGACAAATAAATGTTCATTACAGAATAATCTTTTTATGATTAAAGAGTGACCTGTGATTCTGTATTTGCAAATCAGTTTATAATTCTATTTTGGCAGAGTTTATAATTTGTTCTAGCTAGAATGTTCTGTCTTAATAGGACCCATGATAAAATGAAAATTTGGCTAAATTTTTATCAGTGAAGTTGAGGTACAGGCTTTCTTATGTGTGGCTGTTGGTTTTCTAATTCTCTGAATTGCACTGTGAGTCCTTTGATGGGAGGAACTCTTCTAAGCTCTGTCCTTCTCTGTACTGGGATGTCACGAATCACACTCGGGGGAGCTCAGAGTATGTTTATTGATGATGATTATGTCTAAGATCTCAGTGCATAACTAAAGAAATAATATATTTTTTAAATTCATTTATTTGCTCTAAAATATTGAAGATTCCCACTGTGTCAGATAAGGATTTCCAATGTGTCAGATATTGTGTGCACTGAGTGTTAGGGACAGAGGGAGCATGATGTGATGTCAATCCTCATGGAACTTACGTGTAGTTAAGGAGACAGATCAAACAAAATATAACAAAACAGAGCACAAGTGGTCACAAAGGAGCAAAACCAGTGGATAAAGAGTTTTAGCTAAGGGGCGCTTGGGTGGCTCAGTCAGTTAAGCTCTGGCTTCGGCTCAGGTCATGTCGTCACATTTTGTGGGTTCGAGCCCCACATCAGGCTCTGTGCTGACAGCTAGCTCAGAGCCTGGAGCCTGCTTCGGATTCTGTGTCTCCCTCTCTCTCTGACCCTCCCCTGCTGGCACTGCCTCTCTCTGTATCTCAAAAATAAATAAAAGACATTTAAAAAATAAATAAATAAAGATTTTTAGCTAAGCCTCATGGTTGCAGAACTAAGTTGAATTTATGAGGGCAATATATGAGTTCACATATCTGGGAAGTCCAAACATAGATGTTTAAGGCCCTGTGGATTCAGGTAGTCAAGTCATGTCATTGGGACTCAAACTTAGCTTCTCATCCACTTTACCTGTGTGACTCCCCCAAAAGGTGGCTGAGGTAGCCACTGGTGACTCCCAGCTGACATCCACTGTGACGGCAGCCCTAAGGGACGTACCACATTCGTCCAAGAAGCAGTGGGTTCTGGGAGAAGTTCTGGGAACCATGCTGTCGTCCTTGAATCAGGTCACCCACCCACCCCAAACTGATTCCTGAGACTTAATGTCCACACCTGGGTAAAACACTAGCTGTTTGGAATCTGAGAGAAGGCTCAGCTCTAAGAAAACATGACCTGAGAGTAGGGGAGAGGTGGTTTCCCAGGAAATACTACAGAGCTGTTACCAGAAGGAGAAGTAAGTGCTGGTTAGGTAAAAACCACAGATGCCCCCTGTACAAATAAATAGACATTATAATTGCAGCTTGTAATGAAGGCTCACATACAAACTACAAGTGTGCTCGGGCAATACAGTAACGGGAGGGGTATTACGAATGGTGACATCAGGCTTGATTTGTCCAAGAAAGGGTCTTCTCAGCTGGGACCTGGGGGTGAGGAGGCTGCTATGAGGGAGGAAGCTGCTAGGTAGAGGTGGTGGCGAGGAGGACCGTGAGTACAGCGAAGCTCCAGAAGGCCAGGTTGGCCAGCGCTCAGAGTGCAAGGGCGGATGGCCAGTGCCAGAGAGTTCTGAGGGGCCTGGGAGCCAGATCACGCTGGGTTAGAGCTGCGTTATGCTTCATGGGTTATCAGAAACCCACCCCTGCCATGCATTCTAGAAATAAACACCAAGGGTGCTGAGGCAGTGGGGAACTGCTGAGAGGGAGAAGACAAAGGAAGTGAGCTTTGTTTCTTTGCAAAGTGTTGGAGCCTTAGGTCATTGTTTTTCCCCTAGGATTTTAAGCACCTCTCCATCTGCTACAAATAACGGAATTCTGCAATTTGACTTTGCCTCTATCATAAAAGTCAAGTGCACTTACACCCTCCTTGTCTCTGCATCCAGCTCTGATCCATATTTTCAAAGAAACCTGATACTCAGACGTCTTCGATGACTCCTTCATGTATGCTGAGTCAGCAGGCCTCTTGTGTTATTTACCAAAACACTCTGATGGAGGGTGAGGGGTGGGAAGGCATAAGCTCAAAAAAGGAGAAAGGTGTGAAATATAGAAACTTTAAGGATGCCTGCAGAGCTGGGGAGAATGGGACTGGAATTCCTTGAATAAACAGTAGTGCTGTTCACAATAGCTTGCTCTGTCCAGGACCCAGCACCTCCAGCTGAGGGTCAGAAATAAAAAACTGTTTAATAATGGTAAGTGTTGTTAGGAATTTCAAGTATCTTCAAGGGCATTTGACTTAAATGAGCTTGGCGGTAGAGTATTCAAGTAAAGAGAGTGTTGTTAATGTGCTAAATTAAAAGGCTAATCAAAGAGGCAAGTGTTACAAATGAGAACAGGAACACAATTAGTTAATGGGGGAGTGAGGAATATGGGAGGGAGGTTGTGTGTGTGTGTGTGTGTGTGTGTGTGTGTGTGTAGTGTTTTGTTTTTTTCATATGCAGGGTACCTTGAGATTTTCCCCAAAGCCCTCAGTATTTTAAACCAATGAAAGGGGCAAAAACTCAGGACATTCTGTCATTTGTAGCATTAAGCCAAAGACAGCATACTTTATTTTATGAAAGAAAGATACTGTGCACACACACGTAAGCACTCTTAAACAGACACGGTCATTTCTCACATACAGGTAATAACAGGTTTCTTAGTGTAGGACATTATAATTAAGATCCTGGGCTTTGTGGTAAAGCAAGACTGTTTTCAAAATCAGGGCTTTCCAGGGTTCGAAACAGAGCCCTCAGTTTCTTGATCTTTAACGTGGGGTTGACAGTGACCTGTGAGGTTGTGGATCACCTGGCATTGAGCTGGACTGCTGAGTGGCTTTCCTGGTCTGTTTACATTTAGTAGTATTTGCATTACTCGCTGATTCCTTCTGGTGGTTCAGTACCCAAAGGATATTGCTTGCTAAGTACTTTGCACATCACTCTTGCCTAGTACTACTTTCAAAAGGTTGTGTGTCAAGTCAAATAATGTATTGCAAGAAGGACCCTCGGAATCGTAGGCAGCAGGTAGTAGGTGTTTGGGAAAAGTTAGCTATACCCACTGTTACAGCTACAAAAAACCACATGCTTTGCAGAGGTGAAGGGGGGGTGCATGCAGGGTAGGGGTGACCCTTTCCATCTCTCTGCAGTGGGAAATGGTTCAAAGAGCAAGGAGTTTTGGAACCGGTTAGTACCAGCTTCTCACTGTATGACCTTGGACATTTTACTAACTCCACTTTGAAATGGGGAAAATACTTGTAGAAGCATGAGAATGAATTAACAACCATTTTTAGTGCTTAGCTGAGTGCTTTGCCTTGAAAAGTGAGACTTGGGTCTCCTTTTCCTCCCCGTTAGTACGTAAAACTGGGGGAAAAAAACCAGAGGGATGAAGAGGAAAGAAAACAGAAAATGAAAGCAGATTTTAAATTTGGGCTCTAAAGGAATGGATTAACATCGAGTCTTGATATCTGTGTCCTGAAAACGGGTAGAAGAAAATGCCCATGAAAAACGTTCTCCTTTTAAAAAAAATTCTTAATGTTGATTTTTGAGAGAGAGAGAGAGAGAGAGAGAGAGAGAGAGAGAGAGCGAGCGAGAGCGAGTACGTGAGTAAGCGAGGGAGGGGCAGAAAGAGAGGAGATCCAGAATCTGGAGCAGGCTCCAGCCTCTGAGGGGTCAGCGCAGAGCCTGATGCAGGGCTCGAACTCACAAACTGTGAGATCATGACCTGAGCCGAAGTTGAACAAACACTTAACCAACTGAGCCACACAGGTGCCCCAAAAGTGGTCTCCTTTTTAAAAAAAAAAATGAATACTACCTTTATGAAAGCAAAAGTAATATTTGAGCATTATAAAAATTGGCAATATGAATAAGGACTTTAATCTCCCAAACCTATCACTCACTACTTGTAATATTTTGCTATATTTCTACATCTTTTCCTCAAAAATTAGAGTCACACTAGAAATATATTTTCATACAAAGTATTTTAGAAACAGTTTTTGATGTTACTACATGTTTTTGAAAATATGAGATTTTAAAGTTGGTATCATTTTTTAGCCTTTGGATATACCATAATTTACTTCCTATTTTCTTATTGTTAAATGTTCCTTTTTTTTTTAACATAGCCCATGATAATATTAATGAAATGAACAGTAACAACTTTAAAAATGTACCAAATGGACAAAGGAGGATAAACAGACAAATTAGATGGAAAAACCAAAAGGCCATAAATATAGGACATTATGTTCATTTTCCCCAGTGTCAAATAAATGTAAACTAAGACCAAATTATTTTTCAAACTGAGAGAAATTTTTTAAAGGATAACATAGTGAGTGCTTACCAGTGTTTGAGAATACTCATTCTCATGCAATTTTTTTTTTGGGTGGGGATCTAAACCTTTAAACATTTTTAGGAGTTATCTTGCAAATATAAAGTTAGCCTTTTTTTTTTTTTTAAGAGAGAAAAGCTTTCACTTTATGACCTGATCAAGGATTGTTTCCCAAGGAAATTAGAGACACAGGAAAAAAGTTCTCTGTATAAGGATATCCAGTACTAAGTTATTTGAATATACTAAATATTTTCTCAAGCTTATATTCAGAAGTTTTCATGCCAACATTTCTTGATCTGTGTAGGACCCATTCCCATAGCCAGGAGTATATTGTTTCTTTTAATGTTTACTTATTTATTTTCAGAGAGAGCAAGGAAGGGGCAGAGACAGAGGGAGAGAATCCCAAGCAGACTCTGTGCTATCAGCATAGAGCCCAACGTGGGGCTCAATCCCGTAACCAGGAGATGATAACCTGAGCCAAAATCAGGAGTCGGAATATTAACCAACTGAAGCCTGCCATGTGCCCCATCAGGAATGTTTTCTTTTCTGCACCAGCATGGCATAGAAGGAAACTATGCCAGTGCTATGCAGCCCCCCTGTAGCCTAGACAAATTCATAAGTAGCACTGTGAATGGAGGATGTACTATTCCCTGAAAAAGATGGAATTCAGGAAAAAATTAATATTCATATGTGGTGACAAGAAATCTCTGAGTTACATTCAAAGTATTGGTAATAGTAATCCTAGAATATAGCAGTGATTATCTAAGTGACATCAGAGAATTTTAGATGCAAGAAGAAGACTCAGAGAGGGAGCCATGATGTACCCAAGTTTATACAGTCAGAATCATGGGTAGAAGCAAAGGAGACCACATATCAAAGAGACACTTTTTGAAAAGATGATATTGTTAAGACAAAGATGAGAGTTTATTATATGGTTATTGGAGGATGCATTTTGTGAGAACAAGACTTTAAGGCATGTGGAGTAGGTATCCAATGTATGGCATGTTTTGTAAACATGTTTGCTTGCCATTAGAGACAAATGCAGGTTTACTCCCGAGCCTTTTCCTGATCCCAGCCACTCTTGCTGAGCATTCACAGCAATGAGTTGCAATTTCTGACTTCTGAATCAGTACCGTTTGGCTCTGGTCTAGTTGCCTTCGAAGTCCAGGGATTGTACTGTTGGTGATTTGCACCACGGCTTGGAGACAAGGATGAAATCCAAGCTTGTGCTCTCCTTTCCTCTCCTAATCAAGCCACACACCATGACCTGGAGCTGCACTCTACCAAACGCAAGAGTGCCATTTTCTTAGCACAAGGATGAGAGAAGCTTCCAGTTCTTACTACACCCTCCAGCCTGCCCAGAGAAGGGTGCCTTTTTCTAATTCACAGCAAAACAGAGTAGGCATGCAAACTTCTGCGTGAATCTACTCTTTATCTCATCAAAAAGAAGAAAAAAACCCAAAAACCCCAAACAAAAAAAATAACAACAAAACAAAGAAAACCCAAAAGCAACATTAACAACAACATCTCTCACTCATGGGCATCGGATACCAGCTCAGCTGCTATTTGCAGGGACTTTCCTCCCAAAAATTTAAATTTGAGAAGGAAGATGAAAATGTCCACCTCGATTCTAACTTTGTAGAGGGACTCTAATCTGTATATAGCCATAGACTATTGGATTCCATTAGTCTGTATGTGACAAGGGATCTGATATTGAGCCTAAATCTTTCTGAAAGCCTTAGAATTGTCTTTAGTGAAGTGTTAAATAGTAGCCTCCAAGCATTCACTTTTTAGATGTCTTCACAGGATTTAAAGGAAGAATAAAACATGCCAGTATATTTATGAATCATGAGATTTAATAGAGACCAAAGTAGATCTTATTATTGATGTGCTTACTGCTTCATTAAATTCCCCTTAAGGTTTGCAGCATGGATATGGATCATTTGCAATAATAATTATGCAGTGATCGATTGATTGGGTCTGACATTGCACTTGTCACCTTGAAACGCAAAATCCATCTATTTTCAACAGTGTGCACATTTCTCGCTAATCTTACACACCAGCATGCAATAGTTTATTTTATGGAGAAAGTACAATTTATAAAGTTTGGAGACTTAACATTAACCTTTTGCTAAAAATTGAAGTATCGCTTGTCATTTTACAAAGAAATGAAAATCATCCAACCAACAATTTTTTTTTGAGATTAGAAAACAGTCTAATTTCAAAAGAACTTTTCAAGCCAGAAATGCATGTACTTCAGCTGAGTGCTACCAGTGTATTGTGAGCGTTGCGGCTGGCTGAGCCTTCACGTGGAACATGGACGATACAGTTGCAAGCTTGAGCCTAATTCTGCTTGTGTGTGTGCTCACATGTACACGTGCACATGCACACCTATCGTCCGATCTGTCTACTATTCATATATTTATTTCCACACCTAATTCTCTCAGTAATTCTCTCTGTGCCTGAAAAAAATAATGCTAAGTTCTGTTTCTGAAAAGAACTTCTTCCCAAGACTTCTGCATAAGATATTACTGTGCATATACTACTTGGAGATTCACACAATTGCTTTCAAGTTATGATTTTTTTAAAGAGGGAATAGAAGAACCACCAACCCAATTCTCTTCCATTTTTACCATCTTTGATTTCCAGAACTTGAACTGTATTGCACTGATGGTGTGGCCGGTCTTGAGTCAGTTTAGCAGTGCATGGTCATGCTTATGAAGGGCCAGGTATGGGGCCTACAATTGAAGCTGGCATGGCCCTTTGTCCATATGGAACTTATATTCTAACAACAAGTGGCCCATCTTCACTCTTGCTGAGTTTGGAAATGCAGTATAATCATTGGCGTGAAAGAGATTCAAACATATTAATGAATTAAGAGATGACAAGTGAATAAAAAAGGAATATACACTAAGGTCCTCTTTGAAATATATTAAAAATTATAACAATAAGAAGGAAGGTAGGATTATTATCTCCATGATGCATGTGATGAAGCTGAAGACTAGGAGGTTAAAATTCCTAAAATTTATGAGCTAATAAGTATCAGAGAACCAGAGTATGAGTCTAGAAAGTCAGTATTCAGAGGCAATGCTTTGCACAACTCATTTCTAAAAGCGTGTATATATACCAAGATGGTGACCGTGGTGAGTGTGGCTGGCAACCATTTTCTTCTTTTTGCTTCCCTGCACGTTCAGATTTCCCCTTCTATATATGTGATATATACATAGTAAGTACAATATGGAGAAATATAAATCAATAAATAAGCCTCTTAAAGGACATAATAACCAGCAAGCATCATACTATCAGATTTTGTAAAGACAGACAGCTAAGGTTCTGAACATTATTTTAGAAATCTCCAACCCCATGTCCTAAAATGCATTAACTCTAAGCCATGAGGAATTACCAGTACCTAAAGACACCCTTTGCAAAAGCTCTTCATGAGAACCCTCAAGTAGCGGTTTCTATATACTGACTGAAGTCTCACTTTCAAACGTGCATGGATGGCGACAGTCTGCCGGCCGTTTGCTGGTTAAGACAACTTTTCTTGCTGTTACATAATACCAACAAGAATATAAAACAGAATTTAACCTTTATCTTGTGTTTTTCACATATGAAATCTAGAATCATTTAAGACAATCCTACATGTTGGCTGAATAATAAATATACTATGTAGAAATTAAGGCTAAGTGACGTAATAAAAACAGCATTCACGTATTGGAAGCCAGGCGCTATATTGAAGACCTTGTGTTATCAGAGTCTGTCCCCATCTTGCCTCCCAACAGAATTGAGGGTATCACGCAGTGCAGGTAGTTACCGTGGCTTCTCATGGAGGAGAACCAGTGTAGTGTGAAAAAGCTTCTACGTGAATCTGGCACCTTGCCTCATCCCCATCATGTGATGGTGCCCCTCTGTTGAGGATAGACTGTTCGAACCCTGACATGGAGGGAATCTGTATGATAGATGAGAAAAGTGATACTTAGGAAAGTAAAATAACTTGCTCAGGATCTGGTTTGCCTGGATTCAAAATTAACGGTTATTGTGAGATGAGAATGTTGTGTCTCTGTAGTGGAGTCAAGACCTCGTTATACAAGGTCGCTGACTCCTTAAACAGATCTTTCAGCTCAAGCACCCAAAGACCAGTGTTTTTGCTGTTGGTTACGTGTTCATGGCCCGTGAAGATAAGGACAGTAAACCAAGGGTCTATAACATGTCCTTTCTTCAACTACTTGCCTTGTTGTTCTTCTCTGCCTCCTTTGAATTGTGAGTGGCAAAAGTAACCAACTCAAATAGGCTTCAGCAAAATCACACATAAACGGAGAATGTGCTGGCATACTAAATGGTAAGTTTTAAAAGATAGATCTCAGATGTAGTTGTACCTAGAAACTCAGATAAAATTTTTGGGAGTGTTAGATAGATTAGATTAACTATAGATTAAATTGATGATAGGTAGAGAAATATAGACAGAAATATCTATAAATATACACAGATACATGTGTTTGTCTTCCCTTTTCTCATCTCTGTTTTCTTTGAGGTGGGCTTCAGTCACAGACAAACCTTTCTTCCTGGTCACCAGCAGCAGTTTCAAGCTTATGTTCTCCTAGCTAAGTACCTCCAGTTGAAGGAGAGCATCTCTGCCTCCAAAGTGTTTTTAACTTTAAGCAAAAGTTTCAGGACTGCCTTTCACTGGTCTGGATTAGGGCATATGTCCTTCATGACTGAATCACATTGGCTCAGAAGTCGTATATGGTGATTGGACAGGTGTGGGTCACATGACCACCCATGGAGGCCAAAACTTTCATCTTCTTTACCACCATTTGGTCTGAGAATGAAGACAGTGTACGTCTGGTCAAGTTGCATTGAGGTGGGCGATTAAAGCTAGGCCAAGAAAACAGTTGTCCGTGCTGCTGGCGACAGCTCTCTCAAACAATCCTGTCTAACGGGATTTCTTACTGCAGAAATCTCTGACATTCCTGGGACTGAGAGATCATCTTAGAATATTTAGAACTATTTAGCAGCCCCCCGTTGAGTCCCCCCTATACTCCTTGAAAACCCTTTGCTATGGATCTGTAACAGCACCATGAACTCTGAGAATAAAGTTCATGAGTCTAGTCCATTTGTGCACTCCACTGTCTTGTTAACTATCACATCTGTGATGCTGTGAGTGTGTGTGTGTGTGTGTGTGTGCGTGCGTGCATGCATGCAAGCATACGTATGTGCATCTAGCTCTACAGATAGCTCTGTTATCCATCTTGGTTATAGTAAGTTTAGTTGAGAATTGGCAAATGCTGAGACCTGACTCTAAAGGAGGTTGTACACACCATTGTTCAGTTTACATTTTCGTTGAAAAGACAGAGTAACAAATACCACTGGTGATTTTCAGTGGTGCACCCATCTTTGGAATCACTTATAATTCAATAGGTTGTTAATTCAAGACTACTCCTTGCGTATTTTTATTTTTTGCATAAATGTCTGGGTTTTCTATGAGATTCAGGACTTTTTCTTTTGGGAATCAGAGCTGTCTCAAGGCCCTGGCATAATATAATTGTTTGGTTTCTTGTGTAATGATTTAATTCAACAAGCATTTATTGAACATCTCTTATGTGCAGGCCTTAGGCTAGGCCCCTGAGATAGGAAAACATAACACATAATCCCTGATCCCTGGAACCACCAAATTTGTTAAGATGAATTAGGTAGGGAGTGATCTGAGCAGATACCCAAAAGGTGTCTGATGAACAGCATTAAACAGATACATAAGCAAATAAAATAGAAAATTAATTAGTTTAACCCATATTTCTCATGCAGCAGGCACCCTTCTGGTCAGTGGGCATGCAAGATTAAGGAGACAGACAAGATCCTTGATGGCATAAAGCTTGCTTGCCAGTGTAAGAGACAGGCTGTAGATAGACAAACCAAATATATGAATGTATGATGGCAGTGTGTGGTAAGTGCTCTAAAGGACATTATTGAGATATGAAATAGAGTAGTCAGGAAGGGCCTCTTGGAGGAGGTGATATTTAAGGAATTTCCCAAAGCGAGAGGGACCAGCTCTGCAATGAGCCAGTAAAAGAACATTCTAGGCAGGAGCAAGAAGTGTGTAGTCTCCAAGTCTGAAAGAGATGGCAAGGTTCAACGAGCCACTGGGGAGTAGTAAGCAAGAGGGAGAGTTACATGTGAGGAGGTCTGAGAGCAGGCGCTTCAGGGGCTGAAAGGGGAGGCAGGGAGTAGGTACAAAAGCTTAGTCCTATCTGGAGATATTATTAGTTCGGAAAGGGCTGGGAAGGAGGCCACCTCAAGGGTGAGAGCCTGACCTCGTCTAGAACTTCTTGATTCTTTTTTAAATATTTGTTTAAATGTTTGCTTATTTTTGAGAGAGAGAAAGAGAAAGAGACAGGGTGCCAGCTGGGGAGGGGCAGAGAGAGAGGGAGACAGAGAATCCAAAGCAGGCTCCAGGCTCCAAGCTGTCAGCACGGAGCCAGACACGGGACTCAAACCTAGGAACAGTGAGATCATGACCTGAGCTGAAGTCGGATGCTTAACCAACTAAGCCACCCATGTGCCCAAGTACTTCTTGATTCTTATCCATTCTTCTTCTTCAGGATAGTTCAGTTTTTTTAAACATCTCTATTGAGGAATAATTAACACCTGGTAAACTGCACGTGCTTAAAGTGTGCACTTTGGAGAGTGTTGATGGATGTATGTGCCCGGGAAGTGATCAGTACGATCAAGAGCGCTAGCATCTGGCCCTGGAGTTTCCTCCTGCCCCTCAGCCATCTCTCCCATCCACCCTCCCCGAAGCAGCTGCTGATCTGCCTTCTGTTTCTATACATTAGTTTGCCTTTTCTAGAATTTTATATAAATGGAGTCATAGAGTAGGTGGGGTTCTTTTTATAGCCGTTAAGCCTACACAGAATTTGAATCTTCTAATCTTTTCTCTCATATGTGTCTTTTGTGTCTGAAAATGATCTTAAAAGCCATTTAACAATAACCTCTTTTTCTACAGTTGAGGTCTTAGAGCTTGTGTGTGTTTGCTTGACTTTTAAGAGTTGAGGGATTTTCAGGCTTAAAAACAGAGTTTGGCTCCTTTCCTTTTCTCCGGTATTATTTTGGAATATTGCATTGACCTCGAAAAGATAAAGGGGGATGGAAATGATGAAAAAATGAGGGTGTGGGAAAAAATGAGGGTGACAGACAACCAGGAGAAGACACCACATAGTCCTTCTGATCTCAGAAATAAGATGTAGAGATGACCAATCTTGAGCTCCTTAAAATAAAGTAAAATATATTTCACTACACTTGTGGTCAACATAATTCAGTCTCTGATGATTCAGAACGACCTTGGGGTCATCTTGACATCAACTCTGGAATCAGAAGCATGGGGACAAGGGTTCCTTCACGTTCAGGGGAGTACGCATGTGTGTGTGTATACACACGTATGCTCACTGTTCTCCCCAGGAACAATACGGAGCTTCCTCATTTATGTCTTATTTATATACAATTTATGCTTTGCTACTTCCCCCAAAATTTGAAAGCACTCACAAATTGCAGAACACTGTCATGTGTGACTTAAAGATGTTAACCTATACAGAGACTGAATGTAAAATTTATTCATCTATTCCTTTACAATGTAAACCCTTATTAGGCACCCACTATCTCCCAAGATATTATTCTAGGGACTGGGTGTATCGTGGAAATAATTATTTCAGCGTGTTTATTTGCCTATATGTGTTTGTGTATTTGAGCATGGTTCACTGGGATTTGTTAAATATATTATGAATTGATTATAAAACAAGAAAGCTGAGCCTGTGCAGAGGAGGATGTTAAATTAATACACCAGTTTGGCAACGGCCATTGCAATTAAAAATGCCCATACTGTTTGATATTCTAATTGCACCGGTAGAAACTTGTCTTACAGTTACACTCACCCATGTGCACAAAGCTTTATGCATTATGAGGCTCATGTAGCCTTTCTTATTGATTGTAAATGCCCATCAAGGTAGGACTGGTTGGACAAGTCATGAGACATACTTATGACTGTGCATATATGGAGAGCATGATGTTTAATCACCTGCACTTCTGTTGAACAAACTCTTTGGCATATGGTTTTGGGTGGAAGGGGGCGGGTGGGAATCAGGATTCGCAGCAGCATGTGCGGTAGGCTTCCATTAGTGAAGAGGATGGGCAGGGGCCTATATCTGTGCTAGGTAGCAACACAAGACATTTAACATTAGAAATGTTGTTGATCAGGGTAGCTAGGATGGACAAAGGGTCATCTCTTTGAATTATTTTAAATATTTGCAGTGTATACCCACAGTTTTATAAAATCAGTTTTAAAAGTAGAGGCATAGATTAAAATCAATAAAGGATGCATATAGATTTTCTGATGTTTAGCTTGAGGTGTCTTTGAGTGATTTTATGTAGTAGGTTCCCCCAGGTTTCTGCTCTGTCTCCCTTCCCCTGTTACCATGCCCTTACAGAAACACACAAAGGGGGGATCCCCACAGCCACACCCTCTCATCATATTCCCCTGCTTCCAATGAAATTAAGGATTCATTAACTGCTTCTCAAAAACCCTAAATCTGTATGGAGCCCTGAAGTAAACTGACACCCCCAGATGGATCAGGACAGTGATGCTCCTTTGGGTCACTGAGGGTAGGCATATCGGAGCCAGGTGTGGGACTGGGAGGCTCAGCTCATAAGAGGCAGATTTCTGTGGCTGGAGGCTGGGAAAAGGGGTTGAGAGAACTTCACAGTGTCCAAGGATTCCAAGCTCAGACTTAGGACAAGGGACCCTAAGAAGAGAGAAAACCATGTAGGGACATAGGGAGGACAACCTCCTCTATTTAATAGCATGGTAAATTCAAAGAGTGAAGGGGCTCAAGGCAGCGACAAGAGGAGAGAGTGATTCCAGACAAAAAATTAAAGCAAGCCCCTTGGGCAATTTCATTTAGCCATTCATTCATTCACTCATGCATTTATTCACTCATTTAACAAATATGAATTGATACTTTGGGACAGGTGCTGGGCTACATGCTGGGCATGTGATGCCGGAACATGATACCAGAGTTACTGCCTTCATTGAACCTTCAGTTTCATGGTACAGAAAGTGGCATGGTGTCAGATGATCTCTCAAACAAACATGCAGTTCTAAACGATGATAGGGATTATTGAGGAAGCTTGCAGAGTGAAACAGAGGCCACTGACCCTGTCATAAGAACAGAGGAGTTCCTGTTTATTTAGAAGTCTGCTAATATTAATAATTAATAACATCATCCCCACTTTACAGTTGAGGACATTGAGGGACGGAGATGAAGCTGTTTGGCCTCACAGCAAGTATGGGTAGGGGTAGGGTTTGTACAGATCGACACAGGGCTCAGTCTTAAAGGCAGATTGAGTCTGCACAAGGTTGTTTTAGGTGTAAAATCTACAGCCTTCATGGTTAATAGTGAAGATAAATGTGTGCTTAGTGGTTTCTAGTGAGCAGAGACCTCTAGGCACAAGGATCAATCTGGTTGCTCTGGGGACATTTGGAGTATTAATTTAGGATCAGAAGGACCCTAAACCATATCTATTCTCCATAGTTAAATAAAGCAGATGTCAGATAAAATAGAGACTGTCATTAACAGTCTTGATATAAGACTTGTAATTTTTTAATAAAAATACTGTGACAAAACGATAATGTCACAGGAGATAAAACAGTGAGGAAAACCTTAAATGTCTGTCTGTATTTATTCAGGCCCCAAAAGCAGGAATGAGTGGTAAGTAAAAGATGTGTTATTGTCTCTCAGGGCCACTGGCAATGAAAAATTAGGATTCTTAACCTTTATTTGGTTGTGGACAGACACCAAGGCGTTGATGTATCCCCTGAAATGAGGTATTGAACAATCTTTTGAAGAGAGAGTCCTTATTCCTTTCTTACTCTTCTAGAAGGACATGGTGCCAAGAAAAATAATAAAAATTAAAAAAAGGTTTAGAAAAACTGTTCTTCTCTAAAAGCCAAGCAACTGTGGTTCCCTATTTTGAGACATTTGGCAAATCTCATTTTCCTACAGATGTTGTTGGACATAAATTGATGATTTCAAGAAGCAAATAGAATATTCTGCAGTGCCTGGTATTAAGGAGTTCAGTGTGATCAGATGGGGCTTTGTCAAATTGAAGTATTTGAATTAACTCACACCGTAAAAGTGAAAGTGTAAAGCTTTGCTTTTCTTCCAAGCTAATCAATGAAGATTAATATTCTATGGGAACCTGATTTTGCAGATGGAGCTGAGCGCACTATTTTCCCTTCCATTTTTTCCTCATAGTAAATAAATCATTTTTATTATACTCTATGAATTTACTTAGCTCTTTTAATAGCCTTTGTAAGAATAATGCTTCCTATGATTATATTACATTTTTAAATGTGTGCTATGTGTAATACAATTCTGCTGTTGGGGGGAGGGGGAGGAGAGGAGAGGAGAGGCCTCGCAGAGTGTGTTAGCCTTCCCAGCCTATCCCGTGTGTCTTAAATCAGATGAAGAAATGTCTGGGTACCCTGGGAGTTTTAGGAGTAAATTACTAAGCATTTACTTGGATAAAAAGGGTTCATACCTGTGCTTTGTCTAAAACTTTTTCTACTGGGTAAGATTAGATGAATCTGAAAGGACTTGGTCTTTGTAGAACTCTTCTGGTTGTTATTTTGTACTTTTTTTTTTTTTTAATCTTCGAGGTGCTGGCAAATTTATTTGATTTTTTTTTTTTTCCCCTTGAAGGAGGGAAATAAACTCTGTAAGTCAGGGCTAACCTCCACACTGTATAAATTGATCAGCCAGATTGAGAAGCTGCTGACGGGTGGACTTGGCATATACCCCCAGTAGTCTCATTCACAACTGATAAACTGACTTCTCACCCTGCATCCTTGGAGGTGTAGCCCTTGGAGGACATACACAGCATGACCTATACAAAGTGTACTTCGCACACAAGAGAGGAGAGGGAGAGGGGAGCAAGGGAAGGAGGAGGAGACAAGAAAAAAAGGGAACCGAAGAGGGAAGGAGGGAGGGGAAAGGGAAGGAAGGAAGGAGGAGGGAAGAAGGAAGGAAGGGGGAGAGAGAGAGATTTCATTAGAGACAAAAACACAGTGTAATTCTATGCATCAGACCAAATCTTAAATTATTAAAGTTTCTGATGAGAAGAAATCAGAATCGCCCAAACTTTACCTATGTCTTTGTGTGCCATTTACCTTGGACAGAGTCAACAAACTAATCCTATTATTTTGCCCATCGAGTCACTCTCGTGTTCAGAACCATTAAGAGTTGTGCACACACTGTTACAGGATTAAAAATCAATGCTTGAGTCTGATAATTTAAAATTTTCTTAAATCTACCCTCAATACACAAACTGTGTGTGTGCGTGCGTGTGTGTGCGCGCGCGTGCATCTGTGCATGCATGCACCAAAGCTCATAGGAGCTGGATTCTGTTTCTGCATTTGTTACTTACGTGACAAAGATCACTCATCTTTTCTAGGCTTCAATTCTAATTTTGTAATTGGAATAATAGTAGTAATAGCAATAATGGTGATGATAGCAATACAGTGCTGCTGTACTGATTTAAATACTGTTTTGCGAGGAGAGAATCAAATCGGAGACCATCCCTGCAGTCTCCCATCACACATTTAACCCGTCCCCCCAACCCACCTCTCCTCCAGCAACCCTCAGTTTGGTCTCTGTATTTAAGAGTCTTATGCTGTGCCTCCCTCTCTGTTTTTATCTTATGTTTCCTTCCCTTCCCGTGTTCATCTGTTGTGTTTTTCAAATGCCACATGGGAGTGAAATCATAGGGTATTTGTCTTTCTCTGACTGACTTATTTCGCTTAACATAATACCCTCTAGCTCCATCCACCTTATCACTTGCTATCTAGATATACATTAGGTCCCACCACATGTCATTGCTGATACTTTAGCATTTAGACTTATAAAAACAGCAATGTATTATGCTTCAACTGCATGCATATCCCCATTATAAATGTATATATGCATATTATTTTAGCCTAGAGGAGCGCACTCTCCAGGTTCTTCTGGCTCAGTATCCTTCCACTCAGTATGCTTTGGAGATCATTGCATGTCAGAATGTGTACATAGATCTCATTCTTTATAAGACTGCAGAAACCCTTCTGTTATAGATATGTCCTCACTTTTTTGAATATTTACTTCCTTATTAATGGATATTAACTCCCCCCCCCCCAAATTTACCCAGTTGTCAACAGTGTCACATGACCATCTCAGAATGTGTACCTCTGTGCACATAGGTGATTTTTTTAATAGAATACATTCCTAGAAGTAGATAACTTGAACCTTCTAAAAATTCATCCTTTCTCCCTTTTGCATCGTGAGCACTTAGTAAATTTTTAATTAGATGACCAATGATGTGCGTACAATGAACTTTATGAGCAAAGAACTCTCACCTCCATATATATATATATATATATATATATATATA
>NC_043707.1:5543811-5641311 GCF_006229205.1 Suricata suricatta
TACACACACACACACATACATACATGAAAAGACTGAGTTTGAACTCTTAATTGTACCCAAGAGATGAATTGGTTGTAAGAGGCAAAGAATTTTCTTATGTGGTGTTCAAAATACAAAATACAACTAGGAAAGTGAGTGTGTGTGTGCGCCTGTGTGTACACATTGGGACATTTTATGTCCAAGTCAGTATGAAAAATGTGAATCCTTGGGGGAGCTTCCATTTTGCTGTTGAGGTCCAAGGTCGTGTATCTAACAGTTCTAAATTTCTCCCCCTGGGAAGCAAGTATATGCTCACTGTTCGCTTTAATAAAGGCACAGAAATGGACCATGCAGTCTGTATCAAACATGAGTGAGTGCTATTCATTTTAAGAAGCACTCAAGCACTGTGAAAATTAGCACTGGAACATGGTTCCAAATGAAAGCAACACCATGGGCCTAATGAGAAACTGAATACCATATATTCATCTCCCCTAGTCCAGGTTCTTTCTCTTATGTCATTTGAATGGTTCTGAAATGCCTTCTCCTCCTGGGCACAGTGTCTTCAAGGCTGACATGCATCTCTCACTTCCTTTCCCTGCCTGGCTGGCCACTGGAGCCCCTGTAGCTTTTTCCTTTGTGCCCCCCACCCCAGTTTGAGGTTTAACCACATGGGAAGCCCTGATTCCTTTCTGTTTACGTGCCCATCTCTGCCTTTCTTTACTGCTGTCTTTCGTTTTTTGGTGTGACGACTTCTTTGGTTTGCAACAGCCAAAGCTGACTGATGAATACACCCCATTTGTTGGTTGGTTTGCTTTCGAGCAAACCGAACTTTGGAAAATTGTCTGGGTGGGGAAGTGTCACTTCGCTACGGAGCTAATGCTCTTTGGACCTAGAGAAGGGGTCTGAGGTTGCAAATAGGATAAAGATTTGAACGTTTTCCTGAAGCATTTGCTTAAAATGATGTGTTACATAACATTCCTCAAATAAAGGTCAAAAAAGATTTTCTTTTTAGTATTCGGCGTCAGGCCGTATGTGAAGAAAACTGGTATGTTTCCTTTACATTATTGATGAAAAGCTCCAGGTAAGGGCTAGGCATTCCCATGTTAATGGATCTTTGAAATACCTCCGTGTTCTTCATGGAAAAATACCCTCTCCTGAGCACTTGCTGTGTGCCAGGAATGTTGTTGGATGATGGAACCACGGTGGTGAATAAGATGTACAAAGCCCTGCGCTCAGCCTGCTTAGAAGCTATTGCCATTGGCCTTGCTGTCTGTCGGTGCATAGCAAATGACACCACAGCCTAGTGGCCAAAGACAGCACACACCTACTATCACCGTCTCTGTGGGCCAGCCACCTCAGGGCATCTTGCATAGTTTCAGGAGGTGCCGATCGGGGCAGAAACCCTGTCAGCGTCTGCTGGAGGAATACTTGCTTCTGAGCTCTCGTTGGCGGGTCTCACAAGGTCTGCTGCCCAACTCACTGACATGGAACTCTCTAGAAGGCTTCCTCATGACAGATTCCTTGTTACCCCAGAGTGAGCAATTCAAGGGAGAGCAAGAAAAGATAACAAGATGGGAAATGTGGGCAATTTATGGCCTCATCTTGGACATGACATCCCATCATTCCTGCTTTACTATATTTGTTAGAAATAAGTTAATTCATTGGCTCACCCTCAAGGGGACGGGCCACACCTGGATAGGGATCCCTGGAGACCCTTGTAGGTGCTTCCTACCACATTTATTCAATATCCACCCTGGGAAGCACTGAGAAAAGTGTGGGACAGCAGTGATGGTGATAATGCGCAGTGACATTTATTGAGGACTTATTATTGTAACAACTTTGCATCAAGGCTCATAGTTAGAAGGGCTCACGTTCACTCAACAACCACTGAGTGTCAGGCACTATGCTAGGTGCTTCGTGTGCCTCTTAATTAGTTTTCACAGTAACCTTTATGGGTGGTATTATGTGCCCATTTTACAGACGTGGAAACTGAGGCACAGAGAGCATTGATCTCTGAAACTCACCTCTCCACGTGATACACTATAGTTCCATGTTTTTGTCCCATTTGCCAACCACATATTAGATCTACATTTACTTTCACCACCTTGACTCTATGGATACAGAGAAAACACAAACAGCCAAGCAGTCAGATCCTTCCTGCGCTTCTGAAAGCCTAGGGGTAAGTGGTAATTGGCCTGAGTAGGTCGTGAGGAGTTACACAAAGTGCTTTTGAGGCACAGATATTAAGACACATGCATCAATAGCTCTGCTTGTCCCAACCTCTCCTCCCAAACCAATTTATTGGAATGCAGCCAAGCCTCATAAGCAGAATAAATAGTCAATAAATAGTCACGGTCTGAATTTGTTGCTACTCTCATCTAATGTACATCTCCATTTGGTGAGTTAATTAATGCTGAAAACTGAACATTTTTGAAAAGAGAATGAAAACCCACGACACGAGTCAAGGGCCGTGGAATTAGAAAATGCAGTTCATGTGGTGTGGGGGCATGTCGGTGAGACTGCCTTTGGGGGATTTGTTAAGAAGCACTCTACTCACTTTTAAGATAGAGAGAAGGGGGGCCTCTGGAGACGCCCACATGCATGTGGCTGATGGTTCTGCCCACCTCCTCTGCTCCAGGCACTGTGCTAGGCATCAGCACAGGACACAGTCTGCTGGAGGGAGTCAGCAGACAGGTAATGTGTGACAGGTGCTAGGCAGAGGGGGTGTAGGATTCTGTGGGAGTACATGGTGTTGAGAGGAGTTAAGCAGGAAAGATTTCCTGGAAGAGGAGTCATCTAAGCTGAGCACTCTGGGCCAAGAGGGAGTTAGACAAAAGACAAAGGGCAGCTTGCCAAACCTTAGGCAAACGACCTACAGTCAACAGAAATCATGATACATGTGTGCAACTTTAAGGTGTTCATCTGTTGAAGGATGGAAAACCAAGTGAAGGCTGAAAAGAAAAGGCAGAGGCATAACCAGTTGGAAAAATAGCGAGAGTTCAGAACATGATGGCACTTTTAAGCCACGTTAAATATTTGGAGTTTTATAGGAAGTTCATTGACTGGGGGGAAGAAAACTGTCCTCCACTCATTGTACAGCCTAACTTATTTTTAGATTTTGATCAGAGAGCTTTGGGAGTACTTTTGAATCAATGCTAATATGTTAACAACCCTAATATTCTATGTTTCTATGGCCATGGGACATGGAGGGAGCCCATGTAAGGTGGTTATTAAGAGCACAGTTTCTGGAGTCAGACGAGCAAGTTGGAATTCTGGCTCAATCATTTGCTTCATGTATGACTTTGGAGAAATGGCTCAGTTTTCAAGAATTGTCATTATCCCATCTGGAAAATGGGAATAATAATAATACTTCTTAGAGCTTTATAAGCATTGTATTGTATTTGTTGCATTGCAAGCTACCACACGCTTAGAATGGTACACATTTATCATCTTGTAGTTTCTGGGCACATGGCTGAGCTGGTTTCTCTGCTTAGGATCTTGCAGACTGCAATCAGAGTATCAGCCAGAACTGGATTCTCATCAGAGCCTTTTCTGGAGCTTTCTCCAAGTACTCTCAGGTTGTTGGCAGAATTAATTTCCTTGTGGCTATGAGATTCATGGCAGCTTGCTTCTTCAAAGCCAGAAATGGAGTCAGAGAGAAAAGGAAACAGAAGGAGAGAGAGGGGTAGGAGTTATGGGGAAGAGAGAGGGAGGTGGGGAGAGAGAGACACTGACTTCAGCAAGAGATGTTATCTTATGTAATGATGTACATGTAATCACAAATGCCCTATCACCTGTGCTGTATTCCTCAGTTGAAAGTTAGTTGCAGGTTAGACCCAGACTCAATGGCAGGAAAGTTCACAAAGGCATGAATGTCAGGTGATAGAGAGTCATAGTGGTAAGCAACCTGAAGTCTGGACACCTCAAGAGTCTTGTAAAGTCATGTGCAGAGAGAAAGAATGAACTATAAGCCTGGTTGGTGCCTGGCACAAAGAGAATTTACCTGAATCCATTAGCTGTTGTCAGAGGTAGCCTATGATTTGAGGATGATGCAAAAAACTTTGTGGTCGTTCGTGTCACTATTATGCATTGTGTGTACTCAGCTGGCCAGCTCTGTTGGCTGGAGGGTGCTGCGAAGGAGAGGTCACAGTCACCTTTCTCATACTGTAGATGGATGAAAGCCACGGCGGGACTCCCCTCAGTACTGCAGTGTGCATGCACATATACAGCTGTGCATTTGACTCAGATAGAGCACATATTCCCACGCCCGGGCATCGCTGCATTCACGTCTACGGAAGGCAGTAAACTTTTCATACACATACACGTGCATGTGTGTACGTGTTTGTGCATATACGTGTGTGTACACTCACGTGTGTAATTGGATAGCTGTCATCATGCCTCTGCACGGGGACTGCTCACTCAGTCACCAGAGCTGTTGAGAAGCTGCACTGGGGTACACGTTCTGGGAGCCTCTGAAAATACAGTAGTAGAAAGTATAATAGGAGCTACCTTCAGAAAGAGTAAATTATTGTGGGAGATAGGACAGATAAACAGGCAATGTAAAAATGCCACAGGGAGTTCTATTTCCAGTTAAGATAGAACATGCTAGATTGGCCTTCGCTCTGTCTCTTGTGCTGAATATCAGGCAAAGTGCACTTCAGAGCAAAGCATGTGACCAGGAATATAGGGGCACAGCATAATGATAAAAGGGTCAATTCGCCAGGAAGACGTAGCAATACTAAATGCTTACGTACCATGCCACAGAGTTTCAAACCACATGAAACAAAACCTGACAGAATTGAAAGGAGAAATGGAGAAATCCACAAATATGGTTGAGAGCTTTAAAGCCTCTCTGTCACTATTTGATGGAATCAGACCATAGACATGAGCTACAGTCTCACCCCACAAAAGATCTATGAAATATATAATCGACCCCATCCAACAACAGCAGAATGCCCATTCACCAAGATAAACCATATTCTGGGTCATAACACCAACCTTAACCAATTCGAAAGAACTGAAATCACGTCACGCTTTTTTTCTGATAAAGGTAGACTGAACCCAGAACTCAGTAACATGAATAGGAAAACCTGCCCACACTTGGAAATTCAATAACACAGATCTGATGAATCCATGGTTCAAGAGGAAATCTCAGGGAAATTATATTTCAAACTGAAATAAAATGAAGATAAAATATACAAAATATATGATAGAAGCTAAAGCAGTGCTTTGAGGGAAATTTATAATGCTTAATGCTTCTATTAGAAGAGAAGAAACTTCTCAAATCAGTATCTAAGCTTTCATCTTAAGAAACTAGAAAATTCAGAGCAAGCAAATGGAAAAAATAAAAAGAAAGAAGGTGGTCCTAAATATGAGAACAAAAATCAATGAAATTGAAAATACAGAAGCAAGAGAAAATCAAACCAAAAGTGGTTGTCTCAAAGTATTTTAAAGAATTGATAAATATAAGACTGACAAAAGAAGAATATGGCAAAAAAGTCACAAGCATTAAAGACACAGGATATATAAAATATCTATGTACACGTATTCAACAACTTTGATAAAATAAACTAATTCCATGAAAATCAGTACTAAAACTCAACCAGGATGAACTAGATAATCTAAATAGTCCAAAAGCTTTTAATGAAATTTAATTAGTTTATTATTTAAATTTTTTTTAAAGTTTGTTAATTTTTTGAGAGAGCCCGAGCAGGTATGCAACACAGAAAGAGTCAGTGAGTTGAGAGAGTGAGGATCTGATGCAGAGTCCAGGCTCTGAGCTGTCAGCGCAGAGCCTGATCGGGGAGTCAAACTCACAAATTGCAAGATCATGACCTGAGCCGAAGTTGGATGCCTAACCGACTGAGCCACCCAGGTGCCCCTGAAAATTAATTTATTTAGAATATCCTTCTAAGACAAACATTTATAGACTCAGATGTATCACTGTTATTCTACCAAACATTGAAAGTTGAAAAAACACCAATCATACCCCAGTCATATTTCTTCCAGAAATAGAAAAGGAGGGAATACATCCTAATTCATGTTATAAAGCTAGAATTAACCTGACACCAAACCCAAGTAAAAGACATACAAGTAAAAGAAACGATAGGAAGATAGCCGCAAAAGGTTGTCAACAAAATAATAACAAATCAAAACCAGGAATATATAACCAGAGTAACACAGCACGATCAAGTAAGGTTTTCCCTAGGAATGTAAGAGTGATTTCATATTTAAAAAGTTTATTTGATTCACTATGTTGACATGATAAAGAAGAAAAAAGTAAAATAGGACCCTCTAAGCTAACACCAGGCCATACTCGAAAAAGAGTGTACAGTTGATGACAAAACACTGAACAGAGAACCAAAGGGAGCTCCCTCGCCCCGATGAAGAGCTTCTGCCAAAAACCGATTCTCTGACCACGTGCATAGCAGGAGAAGGAAATGAGGACCACACTCCCACTCCTGTGTGGCATGTCCTGGAAATCTTAGTGCGGTAAGGCAAGTAAAAGAAAGAGCTTGCATTTATTATAATGGAAGAAATTAAAATGTATGTATTCACAGACAACATTTAGAAGGTTCCTGGAACTCTCTAAAACCCTCTTAGAACTGATGAATTGAGAATGGCATCAAAATACAGGGTCAAATCACAAACATCCATCTACATACTATGTAAATATATATCTCTCTATACTACAAAATCTTTGGAATCCAAAACTTAAAAATAAACCATTCACAGTGCTTCAAAAAATGAAACACTTAAGTATAAATCGACAAGCATGTAAAGAAAATTTATGCTGAAAACTATAAGCTACTCATGAAATTAATTAAAAAAGATCTCAGTAAATAGAGGAATACTGTGTTTCATGGATTAGAAGACTCAGCGTAATAAATAGGTTAATTCTCCATAAAATGATCTAAAGATTTAGCACAATACAAATGAAAAATTCAGCAGTTTTGTTTTTGTAGATAACACATAAGGATTCTAAAGCCCATATGGAAAGATAAATGAACTAGAATATCCCAAATAAAGAAGAATAAAGAATAAAGTCAGATAAACATATCTTGCTATGTTTTATGAATATATTTTATTAATATAAACTTAGAGTAATCAAGATAGTGTAGTGTTTGGCAAAGAACAGACACATTGATCAATGGAACAGAATGAAGTTTAGAAATAGATACATACCAATAGAGTTAATTGAATCTTGAAAAAGTGCAAAATCAAGAGAGAAATTATTTTCCTTTTAACAAATGGTATTGGAACAATTAGAAATCCATATGCACAATGCTTGAGCCTTGCCCTACATTTCATACTTTATGCAAAAATTAATTCAGTATGGATCTTTAGTTCTAAATGTATAATGTAGAGCTATAACATTTTACAAGAAAACATAGAAAATATTCATGTACTGGGAAGTTAAAAAGTTTTTAAGCATGACATCAAAACCATAATTCAAAAACAAGAAAAATCAATCAGACAAAGGATTTTTTTTAATAAAAAATCTGCGAAGAGCTATGAAAAGCAAAAGATAAGAAAGAGAGAAACTGAGAGAAACGCTTTGCAAATCACCTTTCTGATAAAGGACCAATATCTGGAATCTGTAATGAACTCTCAAAACTCAAAAGTAAGAAAAAGCCCAATTTAAAAAATGGGACATGGGGAGGAAAGACTTGAATGGACAATTCACAGAGAAGATGTTCATAAGGCAAATAAGTACATAGATGTTTAATATCAGTAGCCATTTGAAAACTGCCAGTAGACACTGGGATGAGATAGCCTTCAAATATCTAATAGTGTCCATTAGATTAAAAATACTGATGGGGGCACCTACGTGGCTCAGTCAGCCAGGTGTTTGACTTCACCTCAAGTCATGGTCTTTCAGTTGATGAATTTGAGCCCTGCGTTGGGGTCTGTGCTGACATCTCACAGCCTGGATCCTGCTTCGGATTCTGTTTGTTCCTCTCTCTCTGCCCATCCCCTGCTTGCACTCTTTCTTTCAAAAATAACCATTAATTTTTCTAAAATATATCTGAAAAATACGGTATTGAGTCAATGGAAGAGCAGAGAATTATGTTTTTTAAAGTTTGTCTCTTTTTCCTGCGAGATGGACGGAGAGTGCATGCATGCATGCGACTGTGCAGGGGAAGGGCAGAGAGAGAGAGAGAGAGAGAGAAAGAGAGAGAGAGAGAGAATTCCAAGCAGCCTCCTCACTTGGCACAGAAGCTAGACGCAGGATCTCAATCCCATGAACTGTGAGATCATGATTTGAATGTAAATGAAGAGTTGGTTGTTTGAGCCACCTAGGCATCCCAAAAATTTTTTTTAAAAAAGTCATACTTTAGGATCTAGTATAGAGGTAATACAGTGCCTGTTTGGACATAACACATTTATATGTACATAATAATACTTTGCAGCAATAAGATGCACTTTTTAATACTTAGAATTTGCAGTATAAGGAGGCCATTGATGGGTTTACTCAGGGGTGTGGGTGGGATGGTCACTGGATCCAGTTCCTGTTTTAAGATCCCACAGCCTGCAGTGGAGAATGGATAGAAGACAGGCAAGAGTGGAAGCTCTATGTTTTAATTAATGCTACATTAATGAATATTACTCTACATCTGTCTTTGCACAGGTGTTGTGTAACTGATTCTAAGAGTGGAGTTACTAGGTCAAAGGATATGCAGTTTTAGAAATGTTAGGCATACAGCCACATGACCCAAATGCCTATAGTGGTTTTAGACTTTTACCAAATATCAGGAGGGTTTTTAATAGATTTGGAGATACAACATACATTAATAGAATATCTGTAATTTGAGGTATGTGCTGTATACTTCTATGCTTCTCCCTTCCTCTCTCCCTTTCTTTCTCTGCTTCTCTCTCTCTTTCATTTGTTCATTCTCTTTTGTATTAATAATAATGTGTGGATTTTTAAGGACTTCCAGTAATGTCTTCTTCAACAGGATAGTATATTATACCCCTGATTTGCCAGCTCCCTTCACATCTCATCCCAAAATATTAACGTCACAATGGTTCAGAATGCCCCAAAGCAAACAGACAAGCAAACAGACTGACTCCTCAACACATAGGAGAAAGGCAGCTGGGTTTGGTATGAAGGTTCCCAGTGTGGACGCTGCACTTTCCAATGAGAAGAGACAGCCAGTGTAGAAACAGTCCGTATCCCATTTCTACATATGACTCTGATTCATAAATTACTAAACTGTATTCCTAAGAAATAAATATTTCACCAGCCAGTGACAGACTTATGAGCTAATTAAAATCTGAGCCCTGGAAGAAGTGGTGCCATTAGCTGGAATCACAGGACTGGAAAGCAGGCGGCGCCTCCTTCACTCCGAGGTAGAGGTTTCCGTATGGAAAGGAGGGGGCTGGCTCATTAAGATCAACATTTGGTTTGGAGTGTAGGGAGCCCTCTGTTGATGCTGACATATTAAAGAAACCCAAAAGTGAGAACCCAGAGGTTTTCTATCATGGGACGCGGGAAGGTGGGTGCACAGTGGACACGTGTTTAGGCTTTGGGGTCAGACTGCCTGAGTGCAGATTCCATCTCTGCCACTTATTGGGAATAGGACTTGGGGTACAGGGCTCAGCCTCCCTAAGCCTCAGCATCCTCATCCATACAAATGAGTGTAGAAATGCTGTCTTCCCCACAGGGCTGTGGGTATTAACTATGATGGTATATTCAGATCAGATCAGTAGCAGTGTGTCAAACAAATAGTTGCTCAATAAATGTTAGATAACTAGCATCAGCCATTTTCATGCTTAAAGGTTCAGTTTTCTGCTAAAAATTCACAGCCCTTTGGATTATAAGCAGTTTTCCAGCACAAGGTGCTTTATTCCCTTGGAAAATGAAGATAACACATGTTTTGAGCACTTACTATGTGCGAAGGTGGGGACAGTTCCACATGCCTTATGCACTCTGTCATTGACTCCTCTCAGTAACCACAGAGATGGATTTCCTCAATTCCACTTCATGGAGGAGACTGCCGAGCAGTGGGGGTGGATTCTTAGCTCCAGAATTCAACCTAAGTTATTCTTCTAAAAAGCTTAATTTATTAAAGCTCCCACTTGAAATACTTATAAGGGGTGGCTTCAGATTTTAATTGCAAGTTCTAATTATTCTTTGATCTCAACAGCTGTGGACAAGGGACGTAGTCCATAGAGTCATCTGTGGTGGCTGTCATCTCATTCCTCTGAGTGGGATTGCAAATCAGAGGGAAAAAAGTTTGGGTGAACTCATTACAGATGTCTTCCCTCAAAATCTGGTGTTATTCAGCATTTTGTACATCTTTTAACTGTGGCGTTGTTGATAATCTGTAGTAGTATCCACGGTACATATCTCTGCCTGTTTGGTTGCAAGAGAAGAGTGAGGATTAAAATAACAATATTATCAGCAATATTAAGAGTAACTAGTAGTGTTTCCTATATGTCCGTTGTGGTTAGAAGCAGTTTATGAATGATAATTTATCTGATACATGCTATCGCTGTTTGGGGTTGAGTACTATTATCATCCCTATTTTATAAATACTATAATACCAAGATACAGAAAGTAAATATATTTTCTTATTAGTAAACAGCAGTTTTTGATGGCAGGGATTTACTTTCCAATCTTCTGGGATATATCCTATATGGGGGGGTAGTGGGTGGGTGGGTGTGTGTGTGTGTGTGTGTGTGTGTGTGTGAGACCAGCGTGAAACCAGAGCTTGAATAAGGTGGAGTAACACTTGGGAATGAAGTGATGATCTAAGTGTGGTGATGATTTCAGTTAAGTGTATACCTAAGGAATTAATGAGCTTTTTGTTGCTGTTTCAGTGGACTTTGGGTCGTATGCTCTTCAGGAATGGGTCCTTGTCTTCCACGTTTTTCTTTGTAGGCCATGGAGGCTAGTTGAAGCCTCAATATATCTTAAGATGACCTGACTTAAAAAAAGGTAGTTTGCAATAATAGAAGGACTTTTTTCAACAGCATATTAATCAGGATGTTATTGGTAGCAAGTGACGGAATCACAACTCAGTCTTAAGTAGAAGAGGGAATTTATTGGCTTACATAACTGCAAAGACCAGGGAGAGACTGGGGCCAGGTGTATAAATAGATCACCTGAAATCTGGATCTTTTCTGTTATTTTGTTTAGCTTCTCTCTGTTGACATGATCTCTGAGGGCTCAAGAGATGTAGAAGTTCCAGACTTACTTTCTACCAAATAAACAGCCCTAGTGGAAAACAAAGGCTTACTTCCTGAACATTCTCACATACATGCACCAAAAAAAAGAGGATTTCCTTAAAATGAATACTGTGTGCCAAACACCAGTCACTTTTCTAAGTACTTTGTATATATTAGATCTATTATCACCCTTAATCTTCACAACAATATTATAAAATAGGCATCTTGATTAATCCCATTTGAAGATGATAAAATTTAGGCACAGAATGGTTGTCACTTTTCACTGTATAACAAACAAGCCCCAAACGTAGTGACTTTAAACGGTGACCGGCTACTGTTTGTCATGAGTCTTCCTGTGACAGTTGTGGTCTCTGCTGTGCTTGCTCACGAGGCTGCAGTCACTAGGTCAAGTGTCACCTGGACCCTTGTGTGCCCGTGGCTGACATGGCTCACTGCTCCATGTCCCCCTCAACGTGTCCTCAGCAGGCCAGCTTGGTTCTCCTTGGAGGTAGAGAAGCCACAGTGAGCTGGCACCACTCTGCAAAAAAAAAAAAAAAAAAAGGAAAAAGGTCAGATGTACTCAAGGTTTTTTCCACCAGCTTGATCGAGATATAATTGATACATAACACTGTAAATGTAAGATGTACAGCATGATGATTCGGTACATGTGTAAATGGTAAAGTGGTTAGCACAATAAGGTTCGTTAATGCTTTCTTCACTTCACTGCACTACTGTGTTATGTGTGTGGTTGAACATTTAAAATCTACTCCCTTAGCTAGTTGCAACTACATAAAACAATATTTCTGACTATATTCACTGTACTGTATATTAGATCTCCAGAACTTATGCATCTTAGGACCTAGTGTTGCTACTCTTTGATCCACATCTTCTCATTACCCCCACCTCTCAGCTTCGGGCAACCATAATTCTACTCTGTTTCTGTAACTCTGACTCGTTAAAGATTCCACATGTAAGTGAGGTCATCCAGTATTTGTGTTTCTCTCTCTGACTTACTTCACTTAGCACAATATCTTCAAGGGCCATCCGGTGGCTTTTCCAATTTACTTTCCCACCAATAGTATACACTGGTCACTTTTTCTTGATATCCTTGCCAACACTTGTAATCTCTTATCTTTCCAGTACTAATCATTCTGTCAGGTGTGAGATGGTAACTCATGGTGGTTTCAGTGCGCATTTCCTTGATGACTGGTGATGTTCAGCATCTTTTTATGCCCTCGTTGGCCGTTGTAATTCTTCTTTGGGAAAATGTCTATTCAGGATTATCAGTCCTTTTGCTACTGAGTTCTATGAGTTCCTTATATGTTTCAAATATTTTCTCTTGTTCTAGGTTGCCTCTGCATTTTCTTGGCCATTTATTTTGCTATGCAGAGTCTTTTTAGGTTAATTTTTGTCCCACTTCTTTATTCTTACTCTTGTTGCTTGTACTTGGATACCATACCAAAAACTTGTTGCCAAGACCGGGGTCTTTCTCCTTATACTTTATTCTAAAAGTTTTATAGCTTCAGATATTTTATTTAAGATTTCTAACATTTGTTTATTTCTAAGAGAGCACAAGCAGGGCAGGAGCAGAGAGCGAGGGGACAGAGGATCCGAAGCAGGCTCTGTGCTGACGGCAGCAAACCTGATGACCTGAGCGGAAGTCAGACTCTCAACCAGTTGAGCCACCCCGGCGCCCCTACAGTTTCAGATCTTAGATTTAAATCTTTAATCCATTTTGAGTTCATTTTTGTGAGTAGTGTAAGATAATGGGTCCAACCATGTATGTTTTTGCATGTGAATGTCCAGTTTTCTCAGCATTATTATTATTAGAGGTTTGTAGTATAGTTGGAAGTCAAGAAGAGTGATACCTTCATCTTCTTCTTTTTTCAAAATTGCCTCTCTTATTTGTAGTCCTTTGTGGTTCTGTGCAAACTGGCCCCCCCGCTATTTTTGTGAAAAAAGTCAGTAGAATTTTGATAAGGATTGCACCGGATCTTAGATGGCATTGGTCACTGTGGACATTTTAAACATTCTTCCACGGACTATATTTCCATGTATTTGTTTCTTCAGTTTATTTCATCACTGTCGTACAGTTTTCAGAGTTCAGATCTTTCTTCTCCTTGGTTTAATTTATCCCTGAGCATTTTATTGTTTTTGATGCTATTGAAGTAGTATTGTTTTAGTTCTTTCTTTTACAGTTGGGTTATTCATATATAGAAATGCAATTGATTGTTTGTTGAGTTTATATCCCTTAACTTTAGTGAATTCATTTATCAGTTCTAACAATTTTTTTGATGGAGTCTTTAGGGTTTTCCAAAGATAAGATCATGTCATCTGCAAACAAAACAATTTTTCTTGCCTACTTGCTGAAGGCCTTCTGCTCAGAACTGAAACACTGTCTTTTTGCCACTCCTGTCTTTTTTTTTTTCTTTTTTGCCAGAGCAAGTAATGAGCCCAGTCCACATTCAAAGGGCGAGAAAATAGATGACCACTTTATGTGAGAGTATTGCTGGTTCTATAGAAAAATGCCCTTGATGAGTTATAGGTGAATAATTTGGGCCATTTTTTAAATCAGTGTATCACTGTGATGATGAAACATGCCCAAAGTTAAACTTTTATCAGGAATAAAACCAAGTTAAGTCTGGTTCTAGAGTTGAAGTTTTTAACTATTACACCATTCTTTATTTGTATGTTGTTTGGTTGGATTGGCTTGAAAAGTGGTCCCACAATTGAATCAATCACTTTGGCCAGAACAGTGAAGTACTGTTTGTTATTAGTTAGGCTTGGGTTAGGTCTGCACCCCAGGTAACGGGGAGAAGTAAGCCCATGTGAACCACAGATACCAGAAGCTGGTAGGGGTAGTTGAATAAAAGAAAATCCGTTTCAGAAGGAGGAGAAATGTAGATGTCAGGACCCCAAATAATGTTTCTCATTATATGACGTAGTAGGTACAATTGGGGGTAAAGTTCAAGGGGAAAGCCATATCTTGAGCCTCGAGGTATGTTGCATTTTCTCTGTTTCATGAGGTAGAAGATTGAGAAGTTTCCCTTAGCTTTAATTTTATGCATCTGGTCGATAGCTGGATAAGGATAACGATTTAGAAAGAGATGTCTGATTGTATGAGACAGAAATATCAAACTTTAAGTGTCTTGTAGAGTCCAGTGGAGTTACTTACACAGGCTTTGAATTCTCAGAGGCTAGCACAATGCCTGGCTTACAAGAGACATTTATCACACTTTTTGGAAAAGGGTAGATATTTAAATGGGTGGATAGATAATGGATGTACAGTGAATAGATGGATGGATGGAAAGATGGATGGATAATAGATGAATAAATAATGAATGAGTGAATCCAAAAGTGATAGGTTGAAGCCTGCATTGCTTTTCCCTTCCTGCTTTGAATTTTATTTGTCATCAATGCCAAATCAGGTATGTGTTTCTCTACTTCCATCTACACCTGGTCTCTATGCCTTCACCCATATGGTTCCTTCTGTGTGGAATCTACTTTTTCTGGTCTAATCTTTCTCATATTTTGAAGATTCATAATTATGAAGCCAGTTGAATGAGTTAGCTGCTCCTGTAATTCTCAGAGCATGGTTATATTACTACATTTAATACTTTTTATGATAATCATCCTTTTACACGCTTGTAAATTCCTCAAAGTCAGCACAGTTGCCATATTCATTGCCACACCCCATGGCCTAACATAGGACCTGACTCAGAGAGTGCATAATAAGTATATTTTAAATGATTAAATGAAAGGATTATCAGTCAATGTACAAATCATGTGGATAAGTACTAGTAATCTAGGATAGATACGTAGATTCGATAACCAGCAACATGCTTCATGCCCTTTTCCTTCATAAATATAAGTCTGATTTTGAAAAGAAAACATAAAGATGAACACTATTCTGGAACCCCATCCTTGGCAAACTTATTCCCTTTGAATATCATGCTCCAATATTGTCAGTGCATTTTCAAAGGGGAAGAGCAGAGACACCAGCACCAGGCTTCTTGTCTCACTGATAACCTGTCAGGCAATTCTGGGACGCCATCAAGAGAGGTCATTACGGGACAGCAATGAGTGTCTTCAGTTTATGATCCGTCCTCTATGGAGAAGACACATTCCCTTATAAATGGGGGTGATCAGTTCTTTTATATCTAATCAGGTAGGCATCTTAAAGTTTAGGAATTCATGACTTTAAATTATCTTTTTTACTATCATAAGAATAATAGCTTCTGCTCAGACAGTGCCCCCTCTTCAGTGTCGAGGACTGGCTGGCTACTTTCTGTCTATTGCTTCTGTTCAGACAGGTTTTATAATCTCTATAGTTGAGGAAACTGATACAGAGATGATTGAAGCAGCTCACTGGGAGTCACATGACTGGGAAGTGATTGGAGCTGAGATTTGGACCCAGGTTCATGCTGCAACATTGCCTGTGCACGACCCCACTGACAGAGAGCCGAGCCCTACTCAAATGGGCAGAGTCTCCTTCAGACCAGGCCAGTCGTCTCTTGCTGGCAGAGGCAGCCCAGTAGTCCCTCCTACACCTGACCAGAGGCTCCTGAGCAAATCAACTCTCCTACCTCCTGCAAGGGGCTTCATGTGTGGTCTGCTGGCAATTCTGTGAATATAGGGACACATAGAATATAAATGTTCCCTGTTTCTAAGCTTCCAAATGCTGTAACTTTCAGACAGCCACATCTCTCTTCTAGGGGTGAGGGACTTCACCCTATTTTAAAAAAGTAATTCTATCCCACATTAGAGCTTTGAAAAGTACTGGTACCTAACATGTCCATGTTCATTGCAGCGTTATTTATTCTAGCCAAGAGGTGGAAATAGTCTATATGACCACAGAGTATACGGATATGATGGGCTATTAGCCCTGGGGGAAAAAAAGAAATCCTGTAATATGCTACAACATGGACTAAACTGGATGACATTATATAAAGGAAAGAAGCCAATCACAAATAAATACTGCATGATTCCACTTATATGTGGTCCTTTGAATAGTAAAACTCAAAGAAACCAAGTAGAGAGGTGGTTGCCAGGGGCCTAGGGAGGGGAAATGAGATGCTGTTTAATAGATAAAGAGTGTCAGATTTGAAAGAAGAAAATGTACTAGAGATCTGTTGTGCAACAATGTGTGCATCGTTTACATTACTGTAGTGCACACTTAAAAATAACGAAGATGATCATTTGTATGTCCTGTGGTTTTTGCCACAGTAAAGAAAACCCACATGCCCAGACCCCCACCAGACCAACTAAGGGAAAATCCCAGACTCACCCCATTAATAAAGTGCCTTTTGAAGAAGCAAGAATCCAGGACTGAGGACTGAGAACTATCACCTTAGGACACGTGTCTATACGACCAGCTGATGATCAGAATCGCCCTGGTGTGTGAAAGTCATCCACATTCCGGAGCCCCACTGAGGACACTGGAAATCAGAATCTTGGGATGAGTCCTAGAATTCCAGTTTCAACAAGTGACACCGCCCCCCCCCCCCCCTCTGATTCTGACTTGCAGACTCAAGTGAGAAAATAAACCATCTGGTTCTAATGCATCCTGGTATTTGCTTGGCTCTCAAGAGTGACCTCATTATTGCAAAACTGGTTTTTGATGCTATGATTTGTATGTAGGAAAATAGTCAGATTTTAGTATCAGAATTCATGATCTGGAAGAGGGTTTAGTATCATATTCTCAAGGTTTGAGGGGGCAGAGGGGAAGACGGAACATATAATTTAAAAAATCATATTCAGTCTCATGAGGGAAATATGTACTTTGGGCAAAATACTGTTTTATATATAAGCCATGGAGAGTAAAATTGGCAAGTTTTGGCTGTTGGGATATTCAGAGCCTAGATTCTAGTTTCTGTGAATTGTACATTTTATTGTGGGATGAGAATATTGGGTAAGTATATTGCAATGCACATTTTTCACAACAGAAGATGGTTAAAATGGTTTAAGTTGCATTAGAATAGAAAAAAGATTTTTAAAGTAAATTCAGTCATTTGGGCAGGTTTGCTCCACTATGCAAAGACTCAGTGACAAAAGGGGGGAAAGGGAGAAAATAACCCTTGTCTTAGTTTAAAGCCAGAAGAGATTCATGTGATTAATGCCAAAGAAATCTTCCATTTCACTCTTGGAATAAAATGATAATGTTAAAGCTTATTTACCTTGGTGGAAGGCAAAAGAATACAAAAAAACAAACCGTTTCTTCTAAAAATGACATTTTTTTTCCCGAGTTGTGCTTACACTTTCATTATACCTGTAACAGCACATCATTAAGAAAAGTGATAATTGATTTGCTGGGAAAGAAAAATAATGACCAACGCGGCTTCCTGGCTGTCAGCCCCCTTGTACTTGGAAACATAATGTTCATTTTGAAATATCATGGCTAATCCAAAAAATATACAGCTACACAGAAAAACAACATCAGTTCCAAATATGAATACATGATCTGCTACTTAATATGTCAGTGTATTTGTCAGGTTGATAACATTAGGCTCTGCGGCATTCAATCCTAAGCCTTGCAATATTTGAAGTCTGATATTGTGCTTCACTAAATTTAATACATGGGCCTCAGTAATGGAGGGAATCACGTTAGCACTTGGCAGTTTGTTATGCTGTATCAAATTGACTGCCTGCAAATACAATAGCGGTCGTAAAGACGGTGGTCAGCAGAGGGGGCGTAATGCATTTCGGAGGTTTCCGTAAAGGTCCAGATGAAATTTATTGAGATTTTTGCCATTTGGGTGATGATCAATAGAGCTGGGCTAATAATTTGTTGTGAGGACATTCTCCTGGGAGATGACATTTTGCTGAGAAACTTTGGAAATTCAGAAAGTAGACTAAAAGATGATACTGCCCTAGTATATATAACCGTCAAAGACTTTCACATCACTCTGAGGGAGGATTTACAATGACGGTGATTACTTCTTCAGGCGTCTAGGATGCGGCATACTCAATTATTGATATGTTCTCATGCATTTCCCAGTTTGGACTCACAGTCATTTGATTGCATTGCTGTTTCAGCCCAGGCTTTTGTGGTAGGTTTGTTTTTAATTTCATTCACAGTTTCCACATTGCTATTTTCTTAATTATGTCATTGATTTCCATTCCCCTCCTTCCACCGCTTCTCCCCCCCTTCCCTCCCCTCCCCCCAGCCTCCCGCAGGCCAGAAAATGATCTTCTTTGAAGAAAACAAAAGCATTCCTGTTAGCCTTCATTCACATCCACAGAGCCTATTTAGAAACCCTTACTATTAAGACCACTTTTGTTGTTGTGTAGCAGTTGCTGGTGTGTATGGCTTGTGTGCTGTGCTAAATCTGCAAATTAGGGCTTTTGAGTTAGAGGAGTGCGTGACTCCGAGATGGTGTTTGTGATCGTTACAGTTTTAATGCACTTATGTCAGGGGACCTGTTAAATCACCATGAGGCAGCATTCTCTTGCTTTATGGTGGTTGCTGTAGAATTTATCTTTTTTTTCAATTTTGATTAGCTGCATTCCAAGGGAGATGAATTATCTGATCTTCACAAAGTTGGATACCTCTGCTGACGGTACAGGGATATCATTCAGAGGGGAGAGGAAAACAAAGATGATTTTAAAGGTCTGCATTTATAGTATAGGCTTCCTATATGCCCATTTTAATGTCTGTTCTGTGAGTATGTTAGAAGATTCAATTTGAGTGTTTGTTTATTTCCCTAACTACCACATTGTTCTGTTTCCTTATGGTATTTCATTAATCTGACCAATTAAGTTTCAGCCTGTTCTCCTAAGTAATTTTGTTGTTGTTGTTGTGGAGGTTGGATTCGTGTGATAAAGGAACCGCCGCGTGCATAGGTTTAGAGAGACTCGGATGACTTTTAGGGAGGTGGAAATCTGTCAGCACTGCAGAATGAACACGGAGACTAGGCACAGCAGAACAATTTATTTCCAGTGAGCATGCACAAAGTAAGATTTATGGCTTTGCATCTCCGATGACATTTCTTACATTGTTACTGAGCTACAGCAAATTAAAGGGATCTGTGAATACTAAGGGGTGTGTTTTTGTAATGAGGGAAAAGAGACAGAGCAATAAGAAGATAATTAAGGTAACAACTTGTGAAAAATTAAAGCGTTTCCCTCTTTCATTTTTGAATCTCTGAGCATAAACTTTGTAGTTGTTAATTTAATTGCTGCTGTTCGCTGCATCCCTGAAGAATATTGAGGATTAATCATCTGGTTCATTCCAACAAGAGATAAGGCCTAAGTGAATTGAAATTTTACCAATTTAACCCCGTCTTCTTCCTAATATGACATGATTAACATTTTTCAATTAACAACATGTAATTATTCTGAAGGCCTCATTCCACTTCCCTCCGTCTTTCTGGCTGTAGATGTGCCTTTTCAGGTAGTTTGGATCTAGAATAACTCAAAGAAATACCTGTCTGTTCTATTTTTGTATCTGGCACACATGTTCAACTGCATTTGGTCTTTGGAATTGCCTTCTGATCTGGAAATAAGCATCCATAACAGTTGCATGCATTTTTGCTTCTGTGCAACTCTGTGAATTGTAGTGCTGCTCATTTCAAACCCAAGAAGTAACACAGTGTTGTTGAAGCAATATTTGTGACTGAACCGGGTGAGGGACTAAATGCCTTCAAGGTGAAAATTTCAGAGGCAGAGGCTGCCTGAAAATGGTTTTCCGTGGCAAATGGAAAGGCATTAGGACTCAGGAGAGCCTGGCATTTCCAAGGAGCAGAGTGCACGCTCGTTCTGCAGAACTCACCAGTGCGGCAGCCGGCAGCTCGGGGGGCTCTTCGCATCTGCATTCACTGCAATTACACAAAATTTAAAATGTAGTGTCTCAGTCACACTAGCCACATTTCAGTGGCCCCATGTGACCAGTGGCTGCCATATTGGACAGTGCCGATATAGAGCATTTCCACTGTCACGGAAGGTTCTGCCGGACAGCGCTGGACCAGTGGATAGTTATCAAGCGAGTGAGGGCTTAGTACTTAACCAGGATATGCTAAATCCTGAAATGGCATGCAAAGGTTGATTTTTCTCTCAAGTGAATCCCACTGTTGGCCTGCATGGAGACAATAGGAGGGTTTTACTCTGCTCCTTTTTGCTTCTCCTCATGGTCAGTTGGCCAGAACTGGTCACAGTAGCCCTTTCTTCCTGCAAAGACGGTCGCACTTCCATCTTCTTTGCGCCAGCCAAACTCTGACTTAGTTTGATACCATTTACTGTTTGATCCCTATTTTACAAATGAGAGGCTGAGGCCCAAAGAGGTTCAATAGTGTATCTCAGATTTAATAGCGGAGTGATAGCGCAGGGTCTATATATATCTGGGACAGCCGCAAAGTCTCCTCTTCACCCCACTGTACGCACTCCTCTGGCCCCACCTCGGAAGCCATCAGAGGATTTGTGGCTGTGGAAAACCTAGTCTGACCTCCACAAAGAACTTGGAGGAACCTTAGGGACAGTCATCTCAGTTAAAAGCCTGATACATGACACCAGTGACTTAATCCACTAAAGAGGTAATGATAGGAAACCAAGGCAGGGAATATGGTAGACAATTCCCCACGAGATACCTAGAGTAGAAATTCTTAGAGGATAAAGATGTATTTCATCTTTAATGTGCGCAAGCTCAAAAACTATTTTGAAGAGACAACCCTAGCTAATTTTTATTAAGTATCTATTAAACACCAATCCTATTCTGTAATTTTAGCTTTCTATGTATTAACTGATTTAATATGCAAAACATCTTAATGAGATAACTTCTCCTGGTTTTAAAGATGAGGAAATGGAGGCGAGAAAGGTTTGAAAAACTTACTTAAGGCCACATAATAGAAGACATGGATTTTAATCAGGGAGTTTGTGCAAAGCCACCAGTCTTCCTGGAGAAGAAAGCAGTGTTTGCAGAGAAGGATGACTGAGGTTTGAAGGAAAGCCTGGTGATGGAGGATGCATCATTGACTCAGAGAGGATCATCAGATAATGCTAATGGAAAGGTTAGGATATAAGCAACAGACTTGGCAAGGAACCTGGAGAAATGGCTGCTAAAGTTAAGAGAGATTCTAAGAGTGCCGCGAGAGGATATAGAGAGACAATAAGAGCCTGCATGTGGGGTCTTTGGCAGTGAGACTTGGTAAATGAGGCCAAGGATTTTGGTGTGTGACAGTCTTCCTCGCATCTTGACGTTGTTGCTTTGTGGTGTGGGCAAGCCAGGTAACCTTTCTGGGAAAACACGCTCTCACGGGCAAGGACTCTCAGAGAACTGGATGCTGTTAAGGACTAAAGGAGAGAAGGCATGTGTGAATTCATGCCCACAATTGTCTCAGTTGTGCAAGAAGGAGAACATTTCTGTGTTATTTTAAAACAAGGTTAATTTTATCCTCATCCCCAATTCCACTTTATGGGCAAGAAATGTAACCTTCCTTATGCAAAGGATCCAGGCTGTCACGTGGTACCTAAATAAGTGAGGGTCAGAGGGTGGACACTGCCTGACTGTTACGTGATTTGTTTGTCAAATACCCAGGCTACGTTTCTTCAGCCATAGCTGATAGTTGCTTGAACCACATTCCTGTTCCCTGTTGGCGGTCTCTGATGCTTGTGAAACTGCAGGCTACGGTCTTCTCTCTTACCAGTGTCTGGGAATCTCTGTTATCTGCATGGAATCTCTTTCTGTCTCTGTCTCTCCTTCTTTCTCTTCTCCCTCTTCTTCCTTTCTTCCTTCTTTTCTTTCTCCTCCTATCTTCCTATTTCCATCAGAGATTCTTCCTCATTTTCCATGCAGAACATTCAGCTTAAGTACCTTGAAAGGCCTTTGGAAAGCAAAAGGTTCTTTAAAGTATCACTGCCTTTCTGCTCTGGTTGGCTTCATCCCTCCACTGACTTCCTCCCATTCCTATTTCGTCATCTTCAAACCAGAAGAGTCCTTTCTACCTGTCTGAGTGACTAAAAATGGAAGGAGAAAGCATAGGGAAAAAAAAACCCCAACTACTTACCTCCAGATGTGTAAAATACTTGGCATGGAGCCTAGCATATTATATGTACTAAGTAAAAGGTAGAGGTAACTTCCTCTAGTGCTCTTTTATTTTATTTATTTATTTATTTATTTATTTATTTATTTATTTATTTTTGCATTGGTTAGGAGAGGAACAGCAGCATGAGTAAATCCGGAACAATTTCAGGTGAGGGCTTTGGCCAAGAACCAAAGGAAGGGAGAAAATTTCAAGAATGTTGGAATGGTGAAAATCATAGTCTGGGAAGAGGTTGAACAATGAGAAATAAATTGATTGGGTTTGAAAACAAGGAATTATAGGTTAACCTTTGGGGGGCTTTTTTAGTTGAGCATGGAAAGACCCGCATCTAGGAGCACACATGTGATGATGAAGAGGGGCACAAAGACGGGGGCAAGCCTGTGGATATTCCGGCTGTGCAGGAAGGGGAGGGAAGGATGGCACCCTGCGAAGAAGGTTTTGGTTGCAGACTAGACACCTGAGCGCAGATGGCAGTTGGGCACAGAGCTCCTGGCAGAAGGTGGCTGCCTGCCATTAGGTGATTGGAAAGATCAGCTAGAGGAAGCTCTTCCTTGCCTCAGTCTTCACTCAACCCTATCTCTCCCTCACCCCTTTGCCCCTCTCCCTTTCCCCCTTTCCCCCTCTTTAATGTATCACTGCCTTTCTGCTCTGGTTAGCTTCCCCCTCTCCTCATGCCCCTCTCCCTCTCCCTCTTTCACTGGTTGGTAGTTGCCTTCTCATTTTTACCATTTAGCTTAAGTGTCATATCCTCTTCACTTTCTCTTAACCATCTTTCCTGACCATCTAATTAAATACTTGCCTTTCCCTACTCTAGTTTGCCTTCTAGGACCTTCATTATTTTCTTTATGCTGCTTAACGCAACTTGCAATCACATATTCATTGCTCTGTTGTCTGTCCTTCCAACTAGATAAATATATGAGTAAGGGAGCCCTGTCTATTTAATTCATTGACACATATCCGGGACCTGGCACATGATAGGCACTTAGTGACTTTTTTTAATATATGGATGCATACATCAGTGAATTTGGGGGCATCTTTGTAGACAGTTCATTTGTAATTATCAGAATCAACATTTCCTATATAAAAGCCTTAGAGCAGAATATCTTAGTGCTATATGCTATAGCCCATGCAGTAATTATTGAAATTAGAAGTAGACGACTGGAGACTTGGATTGGCGGATACTTCTGGAAAGGTAGCATTGCCCGGTCCAACATGTTTCCTCAATGGGAACCATAATGGATTTCACATTTTGAAGAACCGTGAGGAGTAGGGTTCCAAGGCGTTCTTTTCTGAAATGCTTTTATAACAATTTGGCATTTCCAAAAGGGGATCAAGGTATGGTTCCTGAGGTGAAAGTGGGAGAGAGAAGGAAGGAGTGAGGATGAACTTCAGGTGAAGGAATGATGAAACCTCTTTCTGCTTTATGGGGCTCTGCAGGCAGCAGCCCACAGCAAACCCTGGGGACTCCCAGTTATTATCCACGGGGGTTTCTCAGCGTGAGTCACGATGTTCCCTGTGGCTCTGGCTTTATGGGACTGATATGTCTAGACTTGCAGTGGGCGGGGGAAGGGAGTAGGAGGATCCTTGTGAGGAGACTAGGAAACAGTCAGTGGGTGTTTGTGTGGGGCTCAGATTGCTTCCTGTCCTTTATTGTCTGGAGAGTCGGAGGGCTAACTGCAGGTCATGTGTTCACATTCAATATTTATTCATTTCACTGCACCCACAGGATGCCAGACACAGTGCTTGGTTCTGGGAACATAATGCTGACCATGACAGATACGGTCCCTGCTCTGCTGGGCCTCAGCACACAGCTTGGGAGACCTCTAGTGTACCTTGGCTGATGATGATTTAATGGAAGTTGTGAGGGATGCGTGAAGAGGAAGTATATAGCCTTCAGTGAAAGCAAACGCATGGAGATACAATTCTACAGAGTCAAGGATCATTTTTTTGGGGGAAGTTAGTATTTGTGACTGTCCCTGACCTGATAAAGGACCACATGTTAATAAATATATTATGGCCACTTGTACTTTGGATGAGTTAAATGGATCTAATTTTAGTACTTCCAATTTAAAAGAAATAAGCTACAGTAGTCTTCGTGGATCCCTGCTTCTCCTGTCTGAACGTTTAATTCACCAGCAGGTCCTAACCCAGCTTCCCCTCTCCATCCTCTGTGTCTCACCTTGGGCAGGCCACCATCAGCTCTTTGCTAGGTGACTACACTACCTTGTACCTGGACGGCTATCTTCCACTCTTGCCTGTCCTCCACGCAGGCAACCAGAGTGGCCTTTTAACGTCATAAGTCCCATTATGTCACTTGCCTCCTTCAAATGCTTCAGTGAATTTCCATTTTACTTGTTGCCATGCCTAGAGGCAAGAGCCAGCTCCTGAGTCCCTCTTTGACTCCATTTCTTTTCACTCATCCACCAACTCCTGTTCTCCGCTTGAGCTTCCTGACAGGTCCAGGAACATGACCAGACTTTTTCTTCCTCTGAGTGTTTGTATTTGCTCTTATCAGTAGTGTTCTCTGTGTGGCAGGCTCTCTCATGGCCTTTGGTCTCTACCTCAGTATAATGGCATTGTTGGGGTTTTCCCCTACCTGCTCACCTTCTCCGTTACCAACCAAAGCACTTTGATGCATAATGCCATAATCGAACATTACCCTGTTTACTGTGCGTGCTCTTACTGGCTGTCTCCCCCACTTAGACAGTTGCATTTGGGCGGGGACTACCACTCTTTGTACATGGTCTTCTCCGTGACTTATGCCACTCGGGACACAGAGGAGTGCTTTAAAAAAGTGTTGAACGAGTGAATAAATAAGTGAAAGAATGAAAACGGTCATCCCCGACTAATTTTCTTTACCTTTCATCCCTCTTCCTTAATATCATCTGCTAACGCATTTGGAGAGTATTTTTCGGTGAGCATTTCTGCCTGTGGATGGCTGGCTTCTGACCCTTGAGATAGAACTGCAGGCTTGGAACTGAGTGGCGGAGAGTGCTTTAGGAGAGGTAAAATTCACCATTAGTGTTATTGTTTATGTGTCCATTGTCCTTCATATTTTTCCCTTTATATAGCATTTGACATTTGCAAAACGTTTTCCATTTATTTTTATGTAGGGGAAAGCAAAAAGCTGTACATGATTTTTTTCAAGTGAGCATAAAGGCAAGGCATCTGATTCAGGGTGATATTTGTGTTTTGATCAGGACAAATTAAGGAGAGAAAGACAGAGACAGAGAGACTGGGAGGAACAATGACAGAAACAGAGAGACAGAGAGACACACAGAATAATGTATCAAGCAGCCTTTCAGCCCTCACCCCACCCCACTCCAGCTCTCAGGGAAAGAACAGCCACTGCAGAAGGGTGGCAACATTAAAGGACCCAAGAAAATGTGAAGTGGTGTGGGGTGTGAGATTTCTTTATTAGTCAATTTAAAATAAAATGTGGCTCAGTAATTTAGAATGTGTCTGGAGTCAAGCAGAAAATTAGCCGTATTCACATGTGCTCCCCCCTCCCCCAAAGGCAGTGGGAGCACCAATAAAAATAAAAATAACAATACCTTGTATTTATGGCATAGCTTTTTCCCAGAGCCTCTTCTCACTCACCCTTTTTATCTTTTCTGTGCCCTTGGAGGCACGCAAGGGCCTGGAGCCTGAGAATTGAGTTCTGCAAATATCATCCTCATCATGAAAACATCTTAAAAGATCTTCATTTGGTCATCCATCCATTCCTTTATTTATTCATTTATATTATGCAACCGCATTTATTTAGCATCTGTTGTGTATTGGGCAGTATGTTAAGCCCGTGCAGGGTGGTGTGCAGCCTCTGAAGTGCTTAGTAATAACCCCGCCCCCAGGATCTAACAGAATAATGTTTACAGATGTTGGCACAATTCTGTTAGTTTTTCCTGAACAAATCCTGATTTTCCTTCAAGCTTGGTCTTGTTTTCAGAACATTCCTGTTTGCGTTCTTGGGTGCCCTTGAATGGCTTTAAAGTCTGAGTTCAAGGTTGATTTATGTGTAAAGTGACTCCTTTAAGGGAAAAAGTCTGCATAGGAGTTGTCACCTGATGGGTAAGCTGGTGAATATCTCTCTAGTTCGCTAAGATGATTGTTTTAGGAAGGGCAGGTATAGACTCCCTTTCTGATCCTGAAGATCTCATTTTGAGAGTCTCAGAATCCTTAGAGTCTATTGAAAACCATGATACTTCCCCAGAGGAATGGGCATATGCATAGAGACACAGCATTTTGCACCATTACTTCGGGCCCACAGTTTCTGATACCCATTCTTGATCCCTGGTCACCAGGTCAAAAGCTCCTGATACAGATGAATCTGGACCTGTGTAAAATTCCTCGTGTAGACACTGAGGGGTGCAGTGGAGAGTGTCTGTAAATAATGGCGTCACTCCTCACGCAGCCTCCCCCTTCATTCCCCGGATAGACTCCCTCCCACTTACATCCGAGAAAATAAAATGTTTTCCTGCATCACTATGAAAAAGAGCCTTAAATCAATAGCAAATCAAGCCACGGAATAAAAGAGTCTTTATGGCCCGAGAAGGTGATTTCTGAAGGTTGCCATTTAGCAGCATTGGGTTTGTGTCTCCCTGGGGGTCTCCAGCAGCCCAGTATCTCTGCTCTGAGGTGCCTTTGCCCTACTCAGAAGTCACCCCCTTTCTGCCTCCTCCAGCGGAGGTCAGGGGGATGCGGATCCTGGACGGGTCGGCTGACGTCTTTTCCTCTGAGGACTTTTTCTCAGCAAACCCTGGGCCACATGGGGCTGGATGGCTCATTCGGTACCAACCATTGACACCAGTCCAGTTTGGGACATAAGTATGTGCAGGTCTTAGATTGGGTTTCCTACAGCCAGGGGACCATCACCCCACCCCCTTTTCCCTCTGCTTCCCTTTTTTAAAGGAAGTTCAGATCTTCATGTCGGGGAGCAGTTGCCACATTTCAGGTTTCCTGGCTTAAGTTAGAATATTTAGAGGCTGAGTCCATTTTGATTGCTTAATAGCTGGGTTTGAGCTAATCGAAGTGCCGCTGCAGATCTTGAAATAAGCAAACACCAATGTATCTTGAGCATGATGTATCCCAGGAGCATGGCCCTATGTTGGGAAGACATAGGAGTATGTGTGCATCTTTCTCTTGTGTGTCTCTCTCCACCACTGGTCCCTCTCCATGGCTTACCCATGTGGCTGGTCTGGTTGTCAGAGGCCTGCATGCCCTCAGGTCCACAACCCCCACGTGGAGCAGCAGCAGTGGCCACACGCTCGCCTCCATGGCTTTGTGGCAGCCACTGCTTTCTTCGTCCCTTCTAAGCATTCCCTCACCCCATCTGCTTGCTACTGTTTGGTTATCTGGCTGAGGGCTAAGAGTACTGTAATTAAAACTGCAAACTCCCCATTTTTCTGGCTGTTCCAAAGTGGTGAAGAAGAAGATTTAAAATGAGATTCACGTGTTGAAGCCCATCTAGGTGGGAGAAGGGCATGGTGTAGCAGACAGGACCCCCCTGTCACAAGCTGCTGGTCCTAGTTCAAGCTCCTTCTCCATCTCCCCTGACACTCTGCCTGAGACCTTGTCTGATAACTGCAAATGTCATGTATTGAAATCCCAAGTTTTCCCAACAATAAAAATGATAGCTCTGTTTGCTTATAATACATCTTGCTTTTGAAAACAGACTTGCAGTAATGGTCTTCCTGGGCAAAAGCAGAGCAGGAATTGCAGTGTCTGCAGACCTGGCTGAACTAGCCGACCCCCTTAGCTACCCACCTGCTCTTTTACCCCAGTCAATCCTGGCTTGCTGGTGACTAGGAATGAAAATGGGTCTCAGCTTTCTGATACTAGAGAGGACTATACTGCATGGGCCACTGGGGCTAACTTTTGTGTTTTCTCTAGCTCCTCATTGTAACAAACCAAGAACAATACACCCTTGACATGAAGCTTGCCCCCTATCACTCCAGAGCCCTTGCCCCTGGCAGAGATAAAACAGAGAACAGTGCCTTCATCCAGCAGTGTTCGTGGTAGAAATTTGCATTCTACTTAATCATGGGTCTTCATGTTATTCGAAAGCCTGCCTGAGATCCCCACTATGATAGGTATGGTAGGTATCATACAACACAGTATTCTATTTATTCACCAGCTAAGAGCCATAAAGCTGATGTTTTAGAAGCCAGAGTGCCTCCCCCAACCCCCCACCCCATCATCACTTGACTTTGCCATCAGTGCTGTTGCTCTGGGTGATCACATAGTTGGCTCCTCAGGAGATAATCTGCTCAAACAGCATGTTGGTTTTGACAGCAAACTATTGGAACCATAGGCTCCATGACTTGTCATAGGACTTCCATGGAAGCCGTTACTGGAAAAAGGCCGAAGGTGTGACCAGGAGCTGGAGGGAATGGCAGGGGTATTTTTCTGAGTAACTTTCCAAGGAATGATTTCCACTTGAGTACCTTGCAGTCATGTGGAAGGTATGCAGAGGTGAAAAATGCCACTGCAGGATCAGATGCCAAGTAAAAGGGCTGCTCTTCAGCATATGGCCAAACATTGATGGGCACACCTGATTACAGCTAGTCCAAGCAAATGAGGCCACGTCAATGGAGAAAGACCCAAAAGTGCTAGTTCTCAGCCCTGACTCACAGGATCAGATCTTTAAGTATTTTTTTTAATGCTTACTTTTTTGAGAGAGTGAGAGACAGAGGATGTGAAGGGTAAGGGCAGAGAGAGAGGGAGAGAATCCGAAGTTGGCTCCAGGCTCTGAGATGTCAGCACAGGGCTTGAACTCACAAACCATGAGATCGTGACATGAGCCAAAGTCAGAGGCTTAACTGACTGAGCTACTCAGGAGCCCCAACAGGATCAGATCTTCAGACCTTGGAGTGCCTGGACTCCATCAGACAAACAGCTATGATGCCAACAAGATGTTTATTACAAGTGGATGAAAGTTAAGGGTGCCCTAGATCTTGTCTAAAGGAGTCCTCTTTATTTTTTTTTTAATGATCCTTTCAAGCAACCCCAAGGAGATTTATCTACTGAGGGGTCTGGATCTCAGCAGCTATACAAGGAATTACAGAATGAATTTTTCGCATCCACTTACCTGCCCCTCGTTTAATTTTGCCTTGTCTCAAGTTTCTCTTATACATATTTTAACACCTCTTTTGTTGTGTGTGTCTCTACCCTAGATCCTTTTTGGACACTGACAAGAGGCTGTACACATTTAGTGTTTTAGGGCTGCAGTGCCCAGGTCCCTGGGCAGAAACACAGCTATTTGATTGAGAATGGAGACTTTACAAGTTTGATTTTCTAACAACTCACCCTCTACCTTGTACTTGTGATAAATTCCAGTTGTATAGTTTAAATGGTCATTGAATTGCTGTGCTGCTCTGCTGTCTACAGTTTTAACATGCTTGAATGATCTCAAAATGAGGCAGTCGTGTGAGCAGAAGCCCAAAGAGGGCTGGGAGGCAGGGCCTGCCTGAGACTGATCCTGAGTCCAGCAGCCCCAGGCACTTGCCTGCAGACAGGCTCTGAGTAGGTTTGGACCAGAGTGACCCACGGGTCACCTTTTTCATTCCTCCTCCTGCTGACAGGACTCGCCAGATGACTCGGCATGTGCCTAAAATCATTCAGTCTGATGACTTTTTGTTGAAAGAAGCATCAAGATAGAAATACCTGGAGTCATAGAATTTTGATTTTTTTTTTTTTTTGGTGATAGATTTCTTCAAGGTCAGAAGCCTTCTGGTCTACCTACCCTCCACTTGGCTATTTCTTCTTTCTGAAAGAGTCCCTTCCTCACAGCGATGGAGGAGACCCTTTGAAGACCCAGGTTTATGAAGACAGAAGAGAGAAACCAACTTTTGGAAATCATCTCCTGCAGCTCAGTTTTCCCAAGCCTCCACTTTTTTTTCCCATAATATTTTATTGTCAAATTGTTTTCCATACAACACCCAGTGTTCTTCCCCATAAGTGCCCTCCACCATCACTACCACCTCTTTTCCCAAGCCTCCACTTTTATATCTGACCCAGAGTGAAGCCTACCAGACTTCCTAGTGGTGTTTCAATCTGGTAGCAGTTGCATTGTGGCTGTTTGCCTGTAAAGGAGTTGGAGATAGTCACATCACCTGAGACTCGGGGTGAAGAGTCAGGTCCCTGGGTTTTATCTCCCAATAATCACAAAAATACAGCCGTTGATTCCCTGCTGCACTCCCGCTGTGGGGTCTGTGGTTAAGACCACTGACATCCCTTGCATGGATTGGCACAGCCTCCCTGTGGCCCTTTCCTTCCCCTACCACACCCCCTCTCCACGCCATTCTGCCAAGTGCAGCCCCAGGGATCTTTTCATCAGTAAAACCTGGTCGTGTCACTTTGTCCTGAAGGCTGCTCAAAGGCCAGCGTGGCTCTCAGCAGAGAGCATCTGTTCCTGACATCCCTTCTCATCTGGCCATTATGCACCATTGCATCTGTACTCCAACTGCATCAGGTGCCTTGTTCCAGGAATGTGCCACGTGTTTCTTATGCCCACACCTTTCTACACACAGCGTTGCCTCTGCTGGGACCCTTCCCGCTTCTGTTCTGACTCCCCACTTTTTTTTTTACCCTGTCATTAAAGAATCCAGCAGAGATTTTAAATATTCAGGGAAGCTGTCTGTGAACCTTCTGCCCCAGGCTGAGTTGCCTGCCTTCTCCTCTTCTTCCTTTGTGTTTATTCCAACTCAGAGGGGTTTCTGGGTCTATTGACGCTTGCTATTCAGTCGCCTCTGTCTGTTAGTACAGGCACATCTTAAAGACCAGAAATGTGCTTTATTTACCTAGAAGCTGGCAATGGTTTAAATGCAAGGGAAAGACTTGCTAACTTACTTGTGCAGCCTGGACTCTGTGCCTTAATTCTTCCTGGTGCTCTTGTTCTGTCTTCTTTATTGCTTACATATCAGGCTGGGGCCCACCCTGCGCTAATGCCTCGTGATTTGAGGAGATTATTTGTGAACATCATAAACCTAAATCGGTCCCTAGGCTATATTTGAGAGCTGCTGATTCACACTACATTGTATAAAGTCACAGCCATAACAACTTCTACCCTTACTAACACTCAGTGATGATAATAGCAATTCCATAAATGATCACACTGTGGAGAAAGTAAAGGATGGGGCTATTTGATCAACTCATAGAAGATGGTCTTTCTGTTAGACTGCATTACTAACTTCCAGGGTGTTTCCTTCTCTACTCACCACCTAATTCTTTACAACTCAACTCCTCCAGAAAGAATGATTAAAGGTACAGTAATGTCATGAAGGAGATAAATCAAAGATTATTTGGATATCAGCTGTTAACTTTTAGCTTCTTACTTGGAAAAAAAATAGAGCTAGCAGTGTGCACTGGAGCATGTGTGGGTTATTAATAATTTACTCAATCTATTGATGCTTGTTAATTGCAGTAGCTGAGAAAAGTTAGTTAATGATGTGCCTGCTTGCACCACATTATAATTATGATGGTAGTTCCCCTATTATTAGGGCTGAGTAGGTGTTCCCATTAGAAACCTTAATTTTCGAGCTGATTGTCTTAGCCATTTTAAATTACATCGGGCCACATCTTAGCAGACACTTTCTGAAAGCAGATGCATTTCTTTCCAAAATTATTTTTATGGTAGCACAGGAGTTCTTTCCCTCAAATGAAAGAGACTATAAAGTGGGTTCCATTTTCAGGAACTATTTTGTTAAGCCCCACCCAGCATTCCAGCATTGTCACGCATCAGGTTGTTAGAAGGAAAGATTTTTGTTGACCCAGAAGCCATCTTGGCTAAAATCAGACCTATTTGGGAAAGTGAAGGTTTAAAAAGTCACCCACAGAACTGGAGACTGGCCACACTTTTCTTGTCTTCACGTGGATTCCCTAGAAGACTTTTTATTGCACATGACAGAAATTAAATTACAACAGATTTAATCTTGTTTTTTTTTTTTAACATTGAGATTTATTGGCTCATAAAATTAGGAATCCAAAAGATATATTTTCGTCAGGTAGGGCTGGGTCCAGGGGTTCAAATAAGGTTACTAATGGTGTGTCTATTCTTCATCTTTTGATTTCCTTCTGAGTGTTGATTTCATTCTTGAGCAGATTTTCTTCATGTGGCCAATTGTAGCCTTCAGGCTATATTCCTAACAGCTTATGTTTTGAAGCAAAACAAGATCTTCTCTCTTCTAGCTTTCGTATATAAAATTAGAGTGGTATCAACTCTATTTGGATTACATCCTCATTCCTGAACTAAACCCTGGGGCTAGAGGGAGAGAGAATTCTGATTTCCAGTCAAGACCATGTATCATAACAGCAGCACAGGTGGGGTTTGCCGGCTTTACTAAGCCCACCACATGGAAAGCTCTCTCTCTCAGCAGGAAGAGAAATGTTGCTACCAGAAGAAATAGGGAAGAGATGGTGAGCCATCATCATCAGAAGCAGAATGTGGGCTCAGTGCTTCACAGGTGTGTACACCTCCTCATCCCATCCCTTGGATCACCTGATAGCCAAAGAATATTGGCATTAACTCTTCATATACATTATACTTCAAAACCCCATTAAAGCTTTGACCTCAACTTGAACTTGAGCTTCTTTAAAAATGGTGCCCATAAAATCTGATGCTATGAAATAGCTAATCATGCAGCCTTGGTAAAGGTGTGCAGTAAGGTCTTCAGATTCCATTTGCACCATTTCCAGTGGTCTCTGTATTGTACCAGTGTCCCCAAAAAGACATGAGTCTGGTGTATGTACATGTCCGTGAGAAGGAATTAATTTCATCTTGGAAATGGAGCATGAGAAAAACAAGTTGTGTCTTGGTTAGTTCAGCTGCTAGTGGGGGGAAAAAAGAGGTTTTGATGAGTTCTTTATGGGGTATGAACATGAGATTTTCTGTCCAAACATGGAGGACTATTTTTCCTTCCCTAGAAGAGACAACAGATAGTGAGCAGCACAGATCCTGACATGGAACTTAATTTTTTTGGAAGACTTTACGGGACTTACAATAGACATATATAGTTTCTGAGAACAGATGTAATCTGGGCAAAGAGTGGCCATTATCACTGCATGAAGCCTATTTATTTTTATCTAAAGTGCATCTATTTATGATTCTGATATTTTGTGTTTGGTTATCATTTGCTTAAGTACATAGAAGCATGATAGAGTTTAATGTTTTGTACACAACTTATCTTTTAACATTATAATCCGTCTGGGAGAAAAACAAAAGGAGCCGAGGACCCTCCTTCCCCCTGTTAGGAATAGATCTGTGTCACTTTGTGGACAAAAACTTTTCTTCATTCTGCAATAACTCAACTTTGGGGTTGGGTACAAACCTCTCTCAAATGCATACCTGGAGGCATAGGTCAAAATCTCCTGAACTTTCTCATGTCTATTGATTGAAATCAATAAACATGATCTGGTTCAGTCTCTATGGCCAAACAATAAATGCAGTCTTTTATTTTAGTCTTTTCCTCCCCATCCCATTTCCAGGGAATATTTGATTTAAGGAAGGAGGACATTTATTGGGTAGGAGGGGCAACTTCTTCATTGTTAGGCTTGTTACCAACTGCTCCTTGTGAGCGGAAAGTACTGTGAGGAAGGTTCCCCCAAGAGTGCAGCCACCGCATGCTTCTGCTCTTGATACCAGGGGGAAGGAGATGTAAATTATTCTAGTTAGGCATTAAAGCTGATAAAAACATCCCTTCTCAAATAAGGGGAATGGAAATAAAGAGACAAAAACATTCTCTTGACATTTTTGTGGATTTACTTTTCAATTTATACATCACTGCCATCACTGTTGCTGCTTCCGTTATTAATATTTTAACAGATTTGCTTAAATATTCTGTCAGAATAGTTAATGGTCTAAATTTTGTAGGGAAAACTTTGTAGATAGAAAAACACTCCAGATTGCTTTGCAGGATTTATTTTGTCATCTAGAAATCATTCACTGAGCACCTACTGTGTGCCAAGTTACATGAGATTGAGAGATAAATAGCATCAAGCCACTACCTTGAGGATTTCCAACCAGAGGAAGGCATGCTATAAAACTGCAGACGGTGCACACTATTGTGCTGTAAAGGAGGCAGGTGAAAAATCGCGTAGGTGGAAGACCATATGGGGGAAGCCATCTCTTTCCTACAGGGAGATTGGAAACTTCAACTAAAGTGCATGGCACACATTTTAATGCCGACATGCGAGGGATCCTGTGAGTGCTGTGGCAGAGAGACCCTGTGATCTGTCTTTTGACTTATTCCACAAGAGCTCATTGGCCTGAATACCCTCCCTGATGAGACTGTCTCACAAAACAGTCACTTGTACATGGCTCTAATTGTTAGACGTTCTGCCTTATGTTAGATTGAGCAGAACACCTACTGTCTTTAGAGTTGAATAAGGCATTTTGAAAATGCTGAGGATAAACAAAATATTGTAGGAATATGGTCATAGATAGTTATATAAGCTAGTTTGGGAACTTGCCAGACTCTTTGCCTTCAAGAGTGTGTGCATGTGCATTCATAAACATGTGTGTGCATATGTGTGAACCATATGTAATATTAATTAAACATTACTGTAGGTTAGACATTTTACCAAATGCTTTATAGGTATTATTTCATTTAGTATTTTCAGCAACCTTACCAGATAACAACCTTATCAAACCCATTTTATTGATGGGAAACTAGGATTTGAGTTTGCTAACTTTGTCAAATTTACGTAGTGAATGGTAAGGAATAAACGTTAACTGTGCTTTGAATAACTTTAGTCTCAAAAAATATCATCTTGAATAAAGTAGATTCAATATAATATGAGTTGCTATCGAGCTGAAATATAGTGTGTGTGTGTGTGTGTGTGTGTTTATGATATTGATGCAAACTTCCCAGAGCCTCTCATTTTTGAAAGATCAGCAGTTGTTCTCAGCATGCACATCTTTGAAAAAGCTGAGTACTATCATGGATGTATATATATATTTTTAAAAATGTTTATTTTTGAGAGAGACAGAGTGTGAGGAGAGAGGAGGAGACAGAGTGGGAGACAGAATCCAAAGAAAGCGCCCGGCTTTAAGCTGACCCAGGGCTCGAACTCATGAATTATGAGATCAACACTTGAGCCAAAGTCAATAGCTTCATCAACTGAGCCACCCAGGTGCCCTGATATGTACATTTTATTTTATTTTTTATTTATTTATTTTTTTACTATTTTATTTATTTCTGATACAGAGAGAGACCGAGCATGAGAGGGGGAGGGGCAGAGAGAGGAGACACAGAACTGGAAGCAGGCTTCAGGCTCTGAGCTAGCTGTCAGCACAGAGCCCGACACGGCGCTCGAACCCACGAACGTGAGATATGACCTGAGCCGAAGCCGGAGGCTTAACTGACTGAGCCACCCAGGCACCCCACTGATATGTACATTTTAAGCAACCAATGCTGAAACAACCTGTGGAGATTTATTTTTCATAAAGATTCTGAATGAGTGAACTTTAAAAAATTAAAGGGCTTTTTTGAGGTATAATTGATAGAGAACTCTATATATTTAATGTAATGAGTTTGGACATATACATACACCTGTGATAGCATTACTACAATCAAGGTAATCAACATACTCAACCCTTCTCAGAATGTCCTTGTGTCCCTTCGTTATGTGTGTGTGGCAGGGGGAACACTCCCCAAGAGATCCACCCTCTAACAAACTGTGAAGTGCATAATACTGCAATGTTAACTATACACACTGTGTTGTACCGAAGATCTTTAGAACTTACTCCTCTAGTTTAACTGAAAGTTTATACGTTTTGAATATCAGCTCCTTTCGCTCCCCCCTTCACAGTTAGCTTTAGACTTCCTTAGTGGATCTTGAGAAAGGAATTGAGGCAAGGAGAATATTCCTGGGCATATCTGTAGCTGGAAGATTCGCCAGCCATTGAAGGAGGGAGGGAGGAAGGGAGGGAAGAAAGATGGATGGATGGATTAAGGAATTCTGGCCATTCAGCTGACACTCTAATATTTATAAATAAATGTACCACGTGTAATAATTCTACACTAGATATGTAGAACTAATTTATTCTTTTTAATAGCTTCATAGTATTCCATTTTACAAATAAAACAATATTTAATAGATTTCTTATTAATGCACATTTAAATGGCTTGGTTTATTTTTTTATTCTATTTCAGACCCTGCATCTATTTATATATCTATTTCTCGGTGTTTGCCATGTATATTTATTGAATAATTTCTTAGTTCTGCAAGGGTTCTGTCAATTTACTTTTCATAGATACTGCTGAGGTTTGCCCTCCAAAAAGGTTTCATTCATTTACATTCCTACAACGTAGGTGATAACCTGTTTTCTTCACACACACACACACACACACACACACACACGGGACTTTTAAACAACATATTTCTTAATAATAAACACACAGCCTCTGCTGTCAGACAGTGAAAGGCTGAAGGAAATTTGCAAGGAGCTCTCCCATTCTGCCCCTATTATACTTGATCATGCTACTAAATATTCAGCAACTTCCACACTATTGAGTGTGGGAGAATGCAATAATATTCTCATTGGCACAGGTTAATGGAAACAAACTCACCTGAGCATCTTTTCAGCTTTAGAAATACAGACTAAAAGGCACCTCCTTGTGTGGACGTAATGCCTGGCATTTGGTTGTGAATGGTACCCAGGTTCTTGAAACGGGAAGGAGGACCATATGCTTCCTCATTAAATGAATTCACAGGACAAACTATCACAGAAAACATGTGTAGCACAAGATACCATTTCAATTTGGAAATGAATGTAGGGTAAATGGAAGGTTGCAGCCCTTGCAAAAACACAGTTAGGATATAGGGTTGCCATGGAATCAAAGGAAATGTTATTGCTGGCAGGTAGGTGCGGTCCTGGTTTGGAATGTTGGTGCTCTGGGGTTGGTTGGGGGCTGACAGAACCATTGAGAATCAGAGACAAGAGAAACTGCAGGGTTTGGGATAGCGCAGTTCCAAACTCCAGCCGCCTGTCAACATCAGAACTGGGTCTAGGAACTCTGAATTTTTAGCACCATTGCTGAGCTGCTATGAACTGATTTCTGATGTTGATGTTGGCAATATCACTGCTCCCCAAAGCACTTCCACATATCACCTAATTTTGTTTGTGGCGATTGAAGCCTGTGTCGAAAGATTGGAAATACTTTTTACAAAAAAATCAGAATCTAGACAATAAATTAGAATTGTTCTATTTTTTCTTTGGTTTTGAAAGTACATATGGATAAAACCCTGATGAACTACTCTAGGAAGGACAAATAGATTTTACTTATATATTTACTTTGCTCCATGGTAGATTTTCAAAGGGATGCTTTTTAATAAAAAAAAACTAAACTTTTAATTTTGAGCTAATGGTAGAATTGTAGATTGACTTTAAGCTTGCAAAGTAATAGAGACCCTGTACCCCAAGAGTAACATCTCAAAAAATGATCATCATGTAGCAAAATCTGATTGATCTAATTCATCCAATAAGATGAACTTCTGCAGTTATTCAGACATTGATGCCTTCTACTTATGCAATCTACTGATCTTACTCAAGTTTCCCCAGTTGTGTTTGTAGTCCTGTGTGTGTGTCTGTGTGTGTTTAGTTCTATACGCATTTGGCACATGTATTAGTTCATGTGTCCACAGCATGGTCAAGACACAGCACCATAGGATCCCTCATACTGTATATGGCCTCAATTCCCCCTACCCCTTCCCCTGTGCTTAACCCCTGGCAACCATTATCTGTTCTTCACTTCTTAAATTTTGTTATCTCAAGAAAATATAAATGGAATGTGTACAGTATGTAACATTTTGGGATTGGCATTTTTTCCACTCAACATAATGCCCTAGAGATTTCTCCAGGTTGTTGCATGTATCAATAGCTCATTCCCTTTACTTGCTGAGCAGGATTCTATGATACAGATTTACCTGTCAAGTTGCCTCTTTGGTAGAGATCCTGGGGCTGAGTGGGAAAGTGCTACCGTCATTTTGCAATGTCTGTCCCAAAGATGGAGAGTGGGGAGTAACTTCTCTGGCTTAGGTGGATGTGCTCATATTTGAAAGGGAATCAGGAAGGAGAATTAGCAACTATCTCATGCCAAAGAACAAAATTCCCGAGTCTCATGAGGACTGTCATTATGAAGCTGGTGATAGGGTGGAACTCCCATTCTGTGAGCTAAATCTGGAACTCTGGCGATGGAGGGCAGGGATTGGACAAGTGGATCCATCCTCTTGCTCAGGGCTTTATAGTCCATTCTCTCTGCTGTTTTCTGTCACTCTCTTTGCTCCTGATGCTGGCAACCTCACAGGTTTTCAGGAGGTGTTTTTGCTCACATCTGCCAAGTACAGATGTGGCTGCCTAGTCAGTTGGAGAGCTTGATAAACCCCAGAAATCTCTGCCTTTACTCCCTTCCATCAAATGGCTGGACTTCTCCGATGTACATCTCCCATCTGTACCAACAGAATGTTGATAGTTTGCAAACCTAAAATGGAAAAATAACTTTGGTGTGGTTTTGAGCATATATACTAATTATTGCTAATATAGACACCAGATGATTACATTTTATTATATCTTTGTTTTTCACTAAATGATTAGAATTGCTTCCTTGGGGAAAGTTGTCATACTAATTAATTGTTTTGTTATTCTTGACATATCTCAGCATTATCTGTGCAATTATGGCCATGTGTCTGTTCTAAATATTTAAGGCCTTTATAACAAGAATAGAACTAATTTCTCCCCACAACTAAGAGAGTATCGTTTTTCAATTTTCCAGTTCTGTCAAAGGAATTCTGATGCTTTCAGGTTTCCAAACCTCATGTAACCTTTGACTTTTTATCAATTTTGTTCACAGGATAAAATTATTTCCTATATCATTGTTGTGTCTTTGGTTAGATTCTTTCCCCTTTTTTAAGCTTAACATGTCCTCTGGTCTCACCTTTGGATTGCTTTGGAATGCCTCACTTACTTTCTTTTTGTAGAACTTTTTTAAAAAAAATAAATCTTAGTTCTCCCTAACCTGGAAATGATTTCACTTTCTCATCCTCACCCCACTCCGACAACTGAGAATGGGCTCAACACTTAAAAAGGAAACCAACCCCAGGATGATTGGGCCTCATCTCAGACTGGGATCCTAGAATATTTTTATTATTTCAATGTAGTTGTATTGTTTTGTTTTGTTTGTGAGAGACAGAGACACACACACACACACACACACACAGAGAGAGAGAGAGAGAGAGAGAGAGAGAGAGAGAATGGGAAAGAGAATGAACGAACGAACAGGGGAGACGCAGAGAGCAAAGGGGAGAGAGAATCCCTAGCAGGCTCTGTACTCATTATAGAGTCTGACATTGGGCTTGATCCACAATCCTGGGATCATGACTTTAGCCAAAATCAAGAGTCAGATGTTTAGCCAGCTGAGCCACCTAGGCACCTCAACAATGTTTTGAGGGTTTTGTTTTTGTTTTTAAGGAAAAATTAGTTCATCACTCCCAACATACAGCCAGTTACCAAGTTCTGTTGATTTTCTCCCCTGAACAATTTACCAAATCTTTCCAAAATCTCCACCTTTGCCTAAACTGCCACCTTGTCTCTCGTGTTCTACACCAACAGCATGCTAACTGATCTTCTTGATTCCAGCATTCATAGTCCCCTTATATAGACAAGCCAGCAGCTCTTTGCAAATGCAGACATGACTGTACCCCTAGCCTGCTTAAACTGTTCAATGGTGTCCTGTTTTTGTTTTTTGTGGAACAATCCTGGGATCTGTAACATCATCTGTAGGATTTGTATGCCCTCCCTCTTTCCAGCTCACCCAGCTGCTTCTCCTACCATAGTCTCCCTGCCTCCTCTCCAGCCACATGGCAGTCTTCTCTTTCCTGGAATTAACCACCATAGCTAGAATTGCACACCCTACCCTAACATGGTCTATCCTTCTCTGTGCTCCTTTTCTCCTTTGTAATGATCACCACTTGACATCTGATGTACTTGTAAAATTTTCTTGTGTCTTTCTCTACTAGAATGGGAACTTCACAATGCCTGATATCACTATCTGTGTTATTTACTGCTCCTCCCTGAGTAGTTATAACCATAACCTAGTGTGCCATAAAAGCATGTTTATTGAATGAATGAATGCTTTCATTCTTCAGTAGATAAAAGGCCCTCGTAGAATGCATTTACACACAGTATGTTCTCAGTGGTTGTAGATTAGGATTGCTTGATGACTTGTACATGGTCAAGCCCCTTCCCCTTTTTGGTGTATTTGTGAATTCATGTTAGTGGGAGGATTGCTTTGCAGGCATGGTGTCAAGCTAAAGACAGCCCACTGACTGTGTTTTGGTCATGTATCACGTGATAGTGAAACCCACATAGGCTTCAAAGAGGGGAATATTCCAGTGACTGGTCTTGTCTCCTCCTCCCTGATTATTGCAGTAACAGTGTGCCTCCACTTGGGCTCCTCTTTATTGGATAAAGTACAGCAAAGAGGTAGCATCTCTAGCAGATGGGGCTGTTTTCGTCTGACTTTGACACATGCCAGACAGGTTACTTGACTGTCCTGAGCTCCAGTTGCCTAATATGTAAAATGACAATTAAAAAAAACACACATCCAAGCAAACAAATCTTTGTTTCTTCTCCTTCTCCTCTTTTTTCCACCTTTTCTCACATATTCCCTATTCCCCATTTCCCTCCTTCTTGTCTAAGATTGTATATAATAGTAGATGTTAAATGCCTAACATAAGAACATAATATGCTTATGTTATATAAATTATATATTATTGCACTTGTTATAATTATCTTTTTTTATAATTTCCATGAATTTGTTCTTTTTATCAATTCCATGAAAATCACCTACTTCTATTTGCTAGAAAGTCATGATATGAGTAATTAACCTACTACTTTCTTTTACATGATTGACACAGTCCACTGCCAGTACTTTTTGAGGTATAATCCTCATCTTAATTTTATTGAAGGGCTTTCTGTAATTCCTGTGTCACATTTTCAGGCACTTTCCTACCATAGATAGCTGAGCCAACCTTTTTTTTTCTTCCTTTATGGATGCGTATTGCAGCTTTCAACCTTAGAAGCTGTCTTTAATTCCCCAGTTCAAATCAGAATTCTTCAGTCTGTCTTTTACTGCTCTCTCATCAATACTGCATTTTGTCAGCCCTAAACCTTCGATGCTTAGGAACAAAGAAGCCAGCTGTTTACTTGCTGCCATAGACATCACACTCCTTTTTTGCTAGCGTTTGACTCCAGTCATTCCAAGCTACTCACATGAACTCGAATGGCTACCTTCGTCATGATTGCAAAGCTTTTAAAATTTTTTTCTTAATATTGCTTCTACCAGGCCCAGCATCTGGGATTATCAAATGGTTTTATGTCACTTCCTGTCTCTCAGTGATTGGTCCTGTCTGTCAGCAGCTCAACTATGTAGAGGGTTATGAGGTCCTAGATAGGTTCATGTGGAAGAAGTGCCATGATCCATTAATGATGTCTGCCATGGTAGGGAAATAGGAAAATACAGTATGCGCATGTGTGTTTGATTAGCTTTAGCAGGACGCTGCTCACTCCTGACTCAACTACTGCTCTTTCCCTTATTTTGTATTCCCTCAGCCCTCCATGTGGTCACCTAATCCCCCCTCCTTTCAGGAAGAAATTTTCACAATAAACAGGAATGCCGAGTGGGATTCGGCGTGAACAGAGCATGTCCAGCAGGTATCTATGGTTTCCTGACCCTGCTGTTCGAGTAGCTTAGAACATCATTGGTCATCTTCCTCCTCCTGCAGAAAGGAGCCTCTGGAGGCTTGAGGAGGGAGTTAACAAGTAATGATTAGGGACTTGATATCTCCTCTAAGCCTTTTCTCTCCCATTTATCCATAGCTCATCAGAAGCTAGAAATACTTAAAGTACTATAATCTCCTACTACATGTGACTTAAACATAATTATTTTAAATGGATATGCTTTTTAATTTTTGTCATATTGCTTTAAATGGTTCATGCAATACATTAAAGTTTTGTTAAAGATACCATTATCCTTATTATTAGTAGGTATATGTATTGCTAAGTGTGAGACACTAGGTAAAGTCTTTCAGTATTTTTTAACTCCTTAGGTCACTCTGGAATTGGGGAATATTATTATACCCCTTGTATAGATAGAGAAATGGAAGGGCATAGTGATAAAGCTGCTCACTATACCTTGTTTCATATATGCCTAGTTAGTATCAAAACCAGTATTTGAATATAGGCAGTCTAATTCTAGAGATCTCTATGCTGGGGTACTGAAGATAAGACTTACACGTGCAGACATAAGCAAATTTTTCCTTGGAGGGTTTCTCTTCTTCTTTTGAGCAGCTTCTCATGAGACTCATCTTTCTAGATATCTGCAAGGCAGAACACAAACTGTTCTGAAGTGATGTAGGATGACCAGACATTTCTGTTCAGTCCTAAAGTAGGGAGATGGAAAATGATCAAGGACTTCCATTTGGAGCCCCCAGAACAAGAATGACAATGCTCACTCTTCCCTGTGAACAGGCTCAAAGGTTTGAGGGCTCCCCTAGTTGAGTTTTCCAGGCAGTGAACCACTAAAAACATATTTGTTCCCAGAATACAGCCAGCTAGTGAGGTTTTCCCGCTGGTGCTGACATTTACTGTAACAAGAGCCCATTCCCTTCTCTCAGAGCTGCAGCCAGCTCTTCACAAGGGAGTTGGTGTCTTGCCAGAGAAACCCCTCCAAGCTCCGAGGACGCGCCAGGGAAGCCGGCACTTCTCATTTCTGCTAAAATGCACCAATAATGGTGGGGTGATGTTTGGTTTTTCAAATAACAAAATGAAATAGTATCTGTATACCATGCATCTGTTGGTCCGCCTGTCCCACCATCCTATCTATCTGTCTGTCTCCAATATTTATGAATCTATGATGGCAATCTGAATATGTCTATTTTAGTACCACAGTAATTCAGTGAATGCAAATGAGCAAGTTTCATTATGCCCCGTTGTACAGAGGATACAACTGGGAAAGAACAATCCAGGTTTCTTGATTCCTAGGTAAATAAAAGGAAAAGATAAATTTTATTCTTTTTAATTTTTTTAATGTTTATTTATTTTTAAGAGACAGAGTGTGAGTGGGGGGAGGGGCAGAGAGAGAGGGAGGCACGGAATCCGCAGCAGCGGGCTCCAGGCTCTGAGCTGCCAGCACAGAGCCCGACGCGGCCCACACTCAGGAACCATGAGATCGTGACCTGAGTTGCGGTCGAATGCTCAACCGACTGAGCCTCCCAGGCGCCCCATTCCTTTTCTAACGCAAAGATAAATTTTTGAAACCGCTCCCTCCTTACTTGTCTCACTGTTCTCCTTCCTCTTCTTTCTCCTCTCCTTTTGTTGTTAAGGAAACCTAAGCTTAAAAGCTGGAGGAATTAAGTGAGGTGTTCTCTGGTTCATCTCCCCAAATGGCATGTTGAAGTCAAGACAACTGGGCCTTAGTTCCCATTTTGGTCCCCACCTGGCGTTATGACCTCGGACAAATTGCCTACTATCTTTGCTTTTGTGTTACACTGTATGTGAATGCAGACTTTTCTCTATCTGAGATCACAGAGCGGGGATTACACCCATCTTATTTATCTATGAGAGACAGTGATGCACACGTAAATAATTCTCACACTCGTCAAAGTAGCCTCAGCTCAAGAATCTTAACTTTTATTTTTCTTATTCTAATATCAGCCAACTGAGATTTGAAAAGGTTTTGACTTGCCTGAGTTGAAGCATGGAGAGTCTACTGGCCAATTTCCTTTGAGTATTACCTTGTTTGATTTGGATGAAGGGGCAGGGAATTGTATAAATGTCACTGCAGAGAGCCCTTGTCCCCTGGTAATTAGTAACCTTATCAATTCCGAGCAAAGAGACATGTTCAGAGATTTTGCTTTGGAAAACGGCACACGGATGAGGGAATTTTATGCCTATGTATGAAGTGCCTGGTCTGGTGATGTTTTGCTTTTGGAAGTGGGTGACTGACCTCATTCCCCATCTGATATGTCCTTTTTATCCCCTGGTTCTTCTGCTCCCTTTATTATTCCCTAGAATCTCAGCCTCTCTCCCCCTCCCCCACTCAGAATCGCAACAAACTTCTTCGTGATCTCAGTTTATACACAGTGAAATAGTTTGAGGACATTTCTTTCAAATTTGATTTTTATTTTTTTCACAACAAAAATAATACGTATCACTTGCAGAAATTTAAAATGGAAAAGAATAAGGGGACACAGAAAAAGGAGTCTAAATTCTATACTCTAGAGATAGCTTTCTAAAATAGTTTATAATTTCTCTTCTGCAGAAATATACAGACACACACACAACCACATTTCAAAATCATCTTCGCATATGCACCAAGTCTTTACTCGTTTTTTTCCTACCTGATGGCTGTATAAAAATCTTGCATTAGGATTGTTGCATAATTTAATCCTAAATTCCCCTTCTGATGGACTACTCTGTTATTTTCAAATTTTTGCTTTTAAAAATGTTGTTGCTATACCTATTTGCAGACATTTTCAAGTAACTGTAGGAGGGGCAAGAAATTATAAGTGGTTTACAAAACAAATGACCTCCTGGAATTAACCCTAAATCATAAAATAAAGACCAGCACTGGTAAGGTCTAAGGCATAGAACCATAACCTCTGGCTGAATTTGAAGCTCTGAAGAACAAATTGCTACAGTTTTAATCAATTCTGATGGGTCTCCAGACCGTAGACACAGAGCTCCCACTGCAATTCCCACCTTTGTCTTTGCCTGCTAAAGATACAGTCCTGTCATTACCTACGTAGCCCTTTCACCGATCCGAATTGAGCACCTACTCCTGTCAGGTGCTGTCTGTGTCAGGCTTTCAGAGTTTACACATGGGCTCAGTTCCTGCCAGGGAATGCCATGCGATTACATGGTATGGGTGCTACTCCAGGGCACCTGGCTGTGGAGGGAGGAGTGGTGTGGGGAACACGGCTGCTACAAGCCATGCACCCTGGTGTGGGACTGAGTCCAGCCAGCAGCAGAGTGGGGTTGAAGGCTGCCAGAGGCCCTGGTCCCTATTCTTCGGAGCTTTCACTTTAACTCTGTTTCTTCCAACTCTCAGATCTGTGACTCTGAATAGGGTGGGGGTATCTGTTTTGGTTTGCCTTTTCTAGGAAGTAATCAAGAGATGATTATTGCTCCTTTTGATGTTTTGTTTTTCGATAACTATACAGCAAGAGATTCTCTCTCTCTCTTTCTGTCTCTCTTGGTCTCTCTCTCTCTCTCCCTCTCTCACATACAAGATTTCTTTCAAGGGAGTGAATAATCTTCATTTAAGAGAAAAACTTAAATCAGCAAACAACTTGTGAGGTTAAAGGTGACGTTCTAGGGCATGGTTAATAAGGAAAGAAAGAAAATTAGGAAAGGTCCATGAGTAGACTGCCATGTGGTGGACAGGTGGGTAGGGGAAGGGCATAGGAATTGAAGGTTACAGACTCTGGAATGGGGTGGCATGGGGCAATCCCAGGGTTCCGATGGCTACAAGATGGTTAAGAACAGCCTGATGATGAGTGATAAGTTGTTTGCAGTATTGTAGCAGTGGTTCGCCTTTCTTGTACATCTGAACAGTCAGATGAAAAGGGGATGGGGGTACTTGTTTCCGTGCCTCAGTCTCCTCTCAGCTGATGTGCTGGTGGCTTCAAGCAGGAGTTCCAGGCAGACACCAGCAACAACGTCAGTGGCACAGGTGGAACTGCAAAGAACCTAAAGGAGTGGCTGTACTTGGACTCAGGATAAATAGGCAACGCCACATCTCTCAAAATACATGGCAACATTCCCCAGGACATGGGATACCTCACCGGTGGGACTTAGATGGGACCTTTGTTGGGGTGCACAGACAGGGCATCTGGTAACATCACTCTTGTTGGAACGGTTTTTCTGTCCTGGATGACAACAGGGAGACAGTCCCACACTGACGCATCTACACCTAACTCATTTCCAGCACTTGGCCAGTCTCCCTTTGTAACACAGAGTGGGCAAGTTTCAGATTTAGCATGTAACTATAATAACAATGTCCATTTTCATTATAGTTGTTTTCCTTTTGCCTTCTGTGCTCCAAGTTCTGAAACAGAAAGGGGCACAGTTCTTCCAGAACAGGTGTAGTGGGCTGAAGAGTGTACCCCCCAGCCCCACCCTGCCAAATTCACATCCATCTAGAAGCTGAGAATGTGACTTTATTTGGAAATAGGGTTTTGCAGAAGTAAGTGGTTAATATTGAGGTGAAATCATTCTGGAGTCAGAGCAGGTCCCAAATCCGATGGCTGGTATCCTTTTAAGAAAAACAGAGGGAGATTTGGATTCACAGAGGCACAGAGTAAAAGGCCACATGAACTCGGAGGAAGAGGCTGAAGGGATGTAGCCACAAACCAAGGAATGCCAAGAGCTGCCAGGAGCCAAGAGGGACAAGAGAGATTTCTCTCCCAGCGCCTTGGGAGGGTGTGTGGCCCTGCTGACCCCTTGAGCTGGCCTTCTACCCTGCAGAACTGTGAGAGAAAAACACGTCTCTTGTTGTAAGCTGCTAAGTTTGTCACTTGTTTCTGCAGCGAGGATTGGCAAACTAAGACCTGAGGGCCAAATCCAGCCTGCTGCTTGTTTTTGCAAATAATTATTACTTATTCATTGTTCATTCCTTTATAGCACTGTTAATTCATTTACATATTGTCTGTGGTGGCTTTGAAGCTATATCAGGGCTGAGTCGTTGCAACAGAGATCCTGTGACGCATGGAGCCTAGAATAGTTACTGTCTGACCCTTCACAGAAAAAACGTGCCAACCCCTCTTGCAAGAAAGTGTTTGATCTCTAGTGCTTGTCCAGGGATGTTGGGGGATCTAAGAAACTATTCTTAACTGAGTAGAACCACACAAGGTGGAGAGTATTTTATTTTCTTAATTTTTTAAAAAAAATTTTTAGCGTAGCTTTTTATTTTTCAAGAAGCAGGTTTTTTTCTCCCCAGAGGAAAAACATGAAAATGAAATGCTCTCGAATAGTTTATGGCATTAACTATGTTTAAAGAGATTCAATGAAACAAAATTGTCTCCTTTCTTTTCAATCAATCAGCATTAAAGTTCACTTACCAGTGGCAGCTTTTATATGCACAGCAGCTTTGCTAATGGGAGTGTGGTTTCCCCAGTAAGCTGAGGTTTGTTCTGGAAAGTTTGTAAAGCATGAGTTTCTCCACACTGAACAGGAAATGGGCCACAGTCTGCTCTATCTGGCTGAGGAGTGAAGGAAGATGAGCTCTGGCTGATATGTGCCCAGGAATAAAACTGACCAAGCAAAGGCAGGCGGAGATGGGAGAAATGTGAACACCAGAACTTCATGGGCAAATTCACAGAGTGAAAAAGGCAACCCATGGAATAGGAGAAAATATTTGCAAGCCATATATCCGGTGTTGAGTTAATAAATAAAATATATAAAGAACACCTATGAGTCAATAACAGAAGCACAAGCAGTCTTATTAAGGAATGGACAGGGGAACCAAACAGACATTTTTCCAAAGAAGACATCCACATGTCCACCAAGTATATGGTGGTCCACCAACAGCATAGGATGGATCAGAGAAATGCAAATCAAAAGCACAGCAAGCTATTATCTCACACCTGTTAGAATGACTGTTATCAAGAAGACACAAGAGACAAGTGTTGGAGAGGGTGTGGAGAAAAGGGAATCCCTTCTGTTGATGGGAACATAAATTGGTTCTGTCACTATGGAAAACAGTATGAATGTTTTTCAGAAAATTAAAAATAAAATGACCATGTGATCCAACAATCACTTCTGAATATATATCTAAAGGAAATGAAACTGCCCTTTGGAAGAGATATCTACACTCCAATGTTTATCCCTGCACTATTCACAAAGCAGAGAAATGGAAAAAAGCTAAGTGTCCATCAGTGTATGAACGGAGAAGATATGTATGTGTCTATTTGTACACGTACAGTGGAATGTTACTTACCTATGAGAAAGAAGGAAACCCTGCCATTTGCCACCACATGGATGGACCTTGAGGATATTTTGTTAAATCAGATAATCCAGACAGAGAAAAACAAGTATTTCAGGATATTAATATTAGGTGGAATGTAAAATGCTTGAATTTGTAGAAGCAGAGAGTAGAGTGATGGGTATCAGGAGCTGGGGGTGGGCTGGGGGGATTGGTGAGATACTGGTCAGAAGATGCCAACTTGCAATAAAAGATGAAGATGATTCTGAAGAGCTAACGGATTGCTCTGTGATTATAGTCAGCAGTACTGTGTCATGTACTTCAAAGTTGCTCAGAAACTAGATCTTGAATAGTTTCACTATAAAAAGGAAGTAATGACTGTGTGACTTGATAGAGATGTTAGCTAACACTATGGAGATAATCATATTGCAGTATATAAATGTATCATATGAACACATTGTATGATTTAAATTGATACAATGTGGGGCGCCTGGGTGGCTCAGTCGGTTGAGCGTCTGGCTTCGGCTCAGGTCGGATCTCCCGTTTGTGGGTTCGAGCCCCGCGTCAGGCTCTGTGCTGACAGCTAGCTCAGAGCCTGGAGCCTGCTTCCGGTTCTGTGTCTCCTCTCTCTGCCCCTCCCCCTCTCATGCTCTGTCTCTCTCTGTATCAAAAATAAATAAAACATTAAAAAATATTTTGAAAAATAAATTGATACAATGTTACATGTGAATTATATCTCATTAAAAAAACAGGGATGACTGGGTGGCTCACCTGGTTAAGCGTCTGACTTTAGCTCAGATCATGATCTCCCGGTTAGTAAGTTCAAGGCCTGTGTTGTGCTCTGTGCTGACAGCTCAGAACTGGGAGCCTGCTTCAGATTCTGTGTCTCCCTCCCTCCCTCTCTCTTCCCCATCCCTGCTCATGCTCTGTCTCTCTCTCAAAAATAAACAAACATTAAAAATTTAAAAAAAAATCAGGGTCAGATCATACATACTCCATCTCTCAATCAATGTGAATTTGCAAACCTTATCAGCTAGCTCACGCAGATAGCCATAGGAAACCCAATTAATTTTGTTCATACTAGTACAGAAAACTTTCAATTAAAAGTAAAAGAGAAGCAGCCAAATGTAAACAAGAGCAAAGCAGTTAGAAGGGTTTATACTTGCTTTTTCTACTTTACTTCTTGGTTGAGGCCATTTTTATGTCCTTCCTGTATTTTACTGAGAAGCCTCAACCACTTCTAGCCATAACTTCCTCTCCTTCCTGTTATGAATTTTCTTCCTAGATTCACTCTTCAGTCCCTAAAAATATCAGTCCCACATTATTTATTCACTCCATAATGCATACCATCCAAAGACAACAATTTTGCCAATAAACTGTTATTCTAATGAATAATTCATGCAGCCTTCATTCTCCTGACATGAACAAATATACTTTCAAATGGGAGGAGTGTGGCTCTTTTTTAGTCTTAACTTCATTTTCTAACATAATATTTTTTAAAGGTTTTCTGAAGTCCTTCTTGGGTGACCTCCATGGAGAATAATTCTAAGACACTAATTAAAAGAAATAAACCATGGCACAGAATCATAACTGAATTTACAGAGGGGTTTGCTACAGTGACAATAGTGTTTGGATGTGGAAGAAAAGGGGACAAATCAGCCAGTGTTTCAGGATAGGGAAAACGTGGAATTTTCTCCTAATAAGAAGGCAACGCCAATCATTGTTTCAAATTCTGCCAACATCCATGGCCCACAGTTTTCTCATACTTGAATGTGCAGGTGGCAGTGTGATGGTGATGATGAAAAGGATGACTGTAGTAACAGCAACAATGTATTTTTATCAGTTCCTCTAAGATGCTAGGCATTGTGCTAAGGGCTTTCCATACACCAGGGTTTTTCAGCCTTGGCAGTCTTGGTAATTTGGGTTGGATAATTCTTTGTTGGGTAGTGAGGGTGCCCTGTGCATTTATAGGATAGTTAGCAACATCCCTGACTTCTACCCACTAGATCGAGTAATGACCCCCCTCCAAACCGTGACAACCGAAAATGTCTCCAGGCGTGGCCAAATGTCCCCTGGAGGGCACAACCCCCAGATGAGAACTGTAGGTATACATGAACAATTATGTCTTCATAATAGTCCTTCACAACAAGTGCATTATGAGCCATATTTGCAAACGAAGAAACACAAGCTCAGAGTAAGTGATAGAACCAAAATCTGGCACAGGCTTCACTGCCACACTGCAGCTAAGGCTATTTTATTGCATGTGATGATTTAGAGTATTCATTCATCTGTCTCATCCTCATACCTGGATGTTTTTAGGTCATATTTCAGATTATATATTTGGTATAATTATTATTTGGGCATATGCACACTGAATAATTAATATGATTTTATGTTTGTACACAGATAGCTTCAGATCCATGAAACCTCCTGCACAGGAGGTGTAGATGACTTGGGGACTGCATGAATCGTCGTTATAACAAAAATAACGACAATATCAGCAATCCCTTCCTCCCTCCCTAGTGCTGTGTCTTCTGGCTAAGGGATTAGCCTTGGTGACCGGGGTAACTCCCATATCTGAGAGGTACCTACCTTGGTTAGTACTGAATCCGAGACAATGTGTGATTAAGCTTTCTTTTGTTCTGTGTTGTATCTTGAGTGTTTCACACAGTGGCTTGTATGGTGGTTGAATGAGGTGCTTAAGAGGGGATGGAACCTTCTAGAAAATGTCCATAATGCTGAAGTGGTGATACATCTTCATCTCAAAGGCAGGGAACCTGATCCCACACCCCCACTGCTACCCATCGTGGCCCCTGGTCAGTGGTGTCACTGGAACTGCCCCAGCTCTGCTTCCACGGAACCAGCAGGCTACCTGTCACAGCTCAGGTCAGGGTCTCTCCAGTGTTCTCTTGCTGGTGACAGCAGGAAGCACTCTCTTCTGTGTCACTCTAATCCTTTTGCTCAGTTTCTGCCTCTCACATAGAATGTCTCCTTCATTTCCATTTGTCTAAATCTTACTTAATTTTTGAGGTCCAGATCAATCCCAACAAACTTAGGGAACATTTTCCCCCTATCCATGACTTCTCATTGCCTCGCAGGATGCTTGCTACTCTTGCCAATCAGCAATCCACAAAGATCTATGCAAAGTAGATACACCCAGGATTCGATCCCAGGACTATCCTTCCAAGAAGTAGTGTCTGGGGTAAGCACCCTAAGCTCTTTGCAGTCCCCTTCCCTCCACTGTAGACTGACAGCAGTAATCTTGGTGGACACTTCAGTTTACTGACAGTTCCATGAGAAAATGCTTAGCATAGCCCTTGACACTTAGTGTGTTCTTCATTAATTACTGTCATTAATTCACTTTCACACTATATTGTGTATCCTCTAATTGAGTTATATATGCATGTCTCATCTCCCCAACTGGACTGTAGGATTATAGGAAGAAATTTCTTTCAGTGAGGATCTTTAATGTGAATTCAGCATAACAGGCAAAACAGTGGCCTCAATGTTCAGACCATAATTTTCTCTCCTTGTGTTTTGAACACCAGTGTCTTTATCAATACCATGGAAGAGGCCATTTGCATTTACTCCTCCATGCTGGAAGGGCTGTTGCAAATGGGGTGATTTATATGGTGGGGCAATCAGCTAGTGATTTCTGAGCTTATGAGCATCAGGCCTGCAATAACACATTATCTGTCTGTCTCAGTGCTGCACTGACTTGTCAGAGTCCTTTAAATCGTGGCTTTGCTGATGCATTTTTATATGTATAAAATTTTGCTTAACATATAGCTTAAAGAGAGGCGATAATTGAGGCACATACCTAGTTGTAAGTGCCACTCAAGGAGGGATATGTCCCCTAGGAGAGTAATTTCCAAAAGCAAGATGTGGATTCAGATCCCAGATCCTGCCTTGGAGGCTGTGAGGTACAATGGAAAAAGGAGAGTATTTCATGAACAGGCTGGTTTCTGATTCCAATTTTCTCAGGATTCACATAAATTGGGGGCAATTCAGAAAAATTTGGGTGTGCCTTAATGCTCTTATCTGTAAAACGAGGTATCCAAATCAGGTAAGATATGAATTTAAATTTTATAATCCTGCATCCCAGAATTGAAGTTCATTCGTATGAGCCAGTAATTTCACATTTTCCTTGTCTTATCTAGAATCGACATATCCCACAATAAATTTTCACAATAGGGCTTTCAAATCCCATTTGAAAAGTTTGCCATCCTCACAGACACTTTTTTTTTTTTTAGTCCCCAATGTCCCACACATTGTCCTAATAAAGTATGTAATAAAGCTAAATCTTCCCCCTGCTATGTTTGTAACGGGGAAAGACACTTACTCCCACCATGCTGTTGATGGATTAAAAAAAAAAAAATACATACTTTTCTCTCTCTGGAAACCACCCTTTGAACCTTAGCCTTTCATCAACAAATCAGAAGTGCTACCTTCTACAAGTCAGCACCACCTCCTGAGAAATTGTGCCAAGTCCCATTAAATGTAATCAGCGTTCGTGTTGTTTCTCTCACGTTGCAAAACACAAACAAAAACTCTTTCTGATTTGCCCTGAACAAAGACCGTCTCCAAGGTACACAAACAGCATTGGGGTAAGCCTCGAAACAGGATCATAACGCACAACCATGTGTTGATATCATGGGCACAGATTTTGAAGATTCAAATCTTCATTTCTGGCTTTTCGGAGTGAATGTTGGCATCTCCATGTGGAATTAGACGGCTGGCGCATTGCCTTCTGCCACGAAGGTTTGGGGAACATGGGGAGATACTATCTACCTCCATTTAAAGCTGACCTGCCGTGGGGTTCCAAAGCAGACGACTCAAATATCCCAGAGCAGTACATTTCAAAACTAAATTTTGGGCCTCCCGCCCCATATGGTTTCAATATAAAAGAATGGCAAACAAAACAAACAAGAAACAAAGATCGATTTTCCCTAGAACTCCACGATAGAAATGACATTTTGGTACTCAACAAGAAGATAGACTGTAGGCTCTGAGTAACGGACAGAGATTTATATTGGATACATTTCATTAATAATAGTTCACAAATGGAAATATTATTTAATTCATTGTGATAAAAATCACATAATTATCTTATTATCTCTATAAAAATACAAGGAAAACACTCCCTACTTGGCACCCCCTCTTTTATTTTGAATGTTACCACAGGCTGTGGAAACTTCCTGAGCAAGCTGCGGTCAGAATCCACTGTTGTACAGGACTCTCCCTCTGAGCCGAGGCCGGCACCCCTGCCAGAAACGTGTGCCCTCAGCCCCCACTCACTGTCATGCTCTAAGGCAGAATGCAGAAACAACCAGATATATGTGTCAATCTGTGCTGAAAGACTCAGAAAGGAGGGTGCTAGTTTCAAATGTTTTGTGTGAAATTGAGTTCAATTTGAGTGGCAATTTTTTTTCTCTCTCGGAAGCCATTTTGTCTCTTTACTTCTTGCCTCCTTCCTTGTATTTCAGCATTTTGTCATTTCAATTACAGTACTGCAGACTATTTTTACACTTCAAATGCAATTTCCAGAAACACTGGGAAAGAGCAGTAAAGATATTAGGAGGTGGTAGTTAAGACTGAAAATGGCTCCAAGAGGGTGGAACAAATTTAGGACATTTTTTATTTTAATCATCTATAAAGAAAATAATTCCATAGACTCATCTATAGTGAAGTCCCACTTACAGCACAAAGCATCATAAAACTGAATAAAGTCATATTTTCTAGCACAGTGTCGTAACTATTATATTATTCACGAGAAATAACTTACGATGCCCATTTGCTTCTCTGAGAGTTGAGGGTTAGAAGCAAACATTCCCCACCCTGGATCCTGCTGAATAATGAAATGAAAGGCAAACCATTTGGTCTCTTCCTGAAGAAAAAGTACAAATATAGGGAGCTGATTTGGTCGAGGCTTATTCATTCAACAACATTTATTGAGCACCTGCTTTGTGTTCTGTGCTGGGTGATGAATCAGGTGCAGACGGCACTTAGCCATGAGGAACTTACTGTCCCTTCCCCATGCAATGCCAGTTTAGCTCTTTGTAATTGAATTGGCCTGGGCTCTTTCTATTAATAATAGAAACTCGACTTGGCCTGAGTTTAAATGAAGGGTGGTGCCTTTCTTAGGTCATATGATCAGAAAGCACGTATGTCATTGGAACGGAGCAGTGACAATGCAGACTGTTCTCAGTATCACCATGTTGGCTTCATTCCCTTCCACTGAAGAGGGGCTTTCTCTATTAGGCAGGTGACAAAACCTAGGCAGCTCTGGGATTTTATTCTCAGAGTTTTATTGTGAATCCAATTGTTCATCTAGATTCCATAATATTCTTCTCCTTCCTAGCAGAGGGCTGAGTTTGCTCATGTATCTGTCTCTCTCCATCAAGTTCATGTGACAGTGGATAATCTGGCGACAACCCCATGTGGAGTTGGAGTGGGAAAGGGACTTAACTGGTCTAAGCCAGTTATAATAACCCCTCTGCCCTTCTCAACATTTCATTCTGGAACCTGTTTTTTTATTTTTCCCCTATCATTGGACAAGGACCCAACCGGTTGGTATTGGGATTTGACCAAAAAGGGACCAAGTATGTTTGTTCTTGAATTACTGCAGTGTACAATATTTAATTCTTTTAGGGCTAAAGTTAGTTTTAGTATGGCTTTTTGTGATTTATATTGAAAAGCACTCTAATTGATAAGCACCTCAAGAAACAGAACACATAGAATTTTTCTTGGCTGACTCCATGTAGAAAAATTCTGAAGAAAAACATGGTTTGGCTATGTTTATATCCTTTGCAGGGAAATGAGAGTCATGTATTTTCTAGGTTTGAGTCATACAAACCCACCTCTGTATCCATGACGTGTAGCTTCCACTAAAACACATGCTTGAAGTGAACCTTGGCACAAGACTTAACAACTCGATTGCAGTGATAGAACCTGAAAAAGAGCCATCACGCACATGGAATTCCTGTTTGTAGATTACTGATATGTAATTTCACATTACAAAATTCAGTCATCATAAAAAATTTTGTGTTTATTTTTTTTAAATGTTTATTTATTTGTTTTGAGAGACAGAGAGAGCATGAGCAGGGGAAGGGCAGAGAGAAAAGGAGACACAGAATCTTAAGCAGGCTCCAGCCTCTGAGCTGTCAGCACAGAGCCTGACGTGGAACTTGAACCCACGAACTGTGAGAGGGTGACCTGAGCTGAAGTTGGACACTTAGCTGCCTGAGCCACCCAGTTACCCCTTTATTTATTTATTTATTTATTTATTTATTTATTTATTTTTAGAGAGAGGGGCACAGCACAAGCAGGAGAGGGGCAGAGAGAGACACACACACACACAAAATACAAAGCAGGCTACAGGCTCTGAGCTGTCAGCACAGAGCCTGATGCAGGTCTTGAATCCACAAATACAAGATCATGACCTGATACAAAGTCAGATGCTCAACCGTTTGAGCCACCCATGCGCCCCCAAAATTTAGTCATTACAAATATACAATTCAATTTTAAATAGACTTATAGATAAATATCTTCACAGTCCCAATTTCGAATAGTTTCATCACCCAGATGAGTCACCTTGTGTAGTTTTGGGGTTTATGTATCAATAGTTTCTTTTTATTGTTGAGTAATAGTCCATTGTATGGATAAAGTGCTTTTCTTTATCTGTTTGCAAATTGATAGGCACGTGTGTTGTTTCCAGATGTTGGATGTTATGTATCATGCTGCAGTGAGTATTGGTCTCCATGTTTTGTGTAGACAAATGCTTTTGCTTCTCTTGGGTGGGTACTTCGGAGTGGAATTGCTGGGTCACATGATTAAGTTGAGCTTAACTTGCCAAACTGTTTTCTAAAGTGGATCCTCCCTTGTATACTCCTACCACCAAAAACCAGAGTCCTAGTGGTGCCCATCCTTACCAACTGTTGGTATTAGCTGTTTTGTGAATTATACCCATTCTAGGGAATATGTAGTGGCATCTCCCTGGGGCTTTAACTTGCACTTCCCTGATGTTTAATGATACTGAGTATCTTTTCACATTTCTTACATTTTCATGAAATAACTTTCTTCAGCTGTGAAATGGAACTCAATGAATTTTGAGGATTCTTACATTCCTTATCAACAGTTCTTTTCTCTTGTAAATAAGGCAGCAAAGGAATGGGTAGAAAAGCCATACTGGGAGAATGAATCCCCTCTCTTTTATGCAGAAATGTAGGGCAGGGAACTGAACCTTTCCCTACTCTGTTATGTTAATAGTTTATAGACTAGCAGAAGCAACATGGCTTGGGTAGAGGCACTGACCTCACATACAAAACAGTCCATTTGTGGACAAGGCACCCTTTGTTCAAGATCTCTGCTTTGGAGAGGGGTAGGATGTGGGCATATCACCCGGCCCTTGCTGCTTGGTGCTGTGGCGTTTGAAAGCAACACATGACTCCTTTAGAACAGGTTTCTGAGGTTCTCTCTTCCAGCCACACAGTAGTTGGTGTCATTTTATTTTATTTTATTTTTTTATCTTCTGATAAAATGACTTGCTCCCTCCCAGGGTAAAGCTGTCTCTGCACAGGTTTCTCAGCTGGGTTGCGGTAATCTGTGCTTTCTAGGAAAAGGTCATTTCTTAGAGTGTTGAAAAGACTGAAGGTTCAAACATTGACCCCCCGCCCCGAGCACACATGAGCCCAAGATACCACTTCCTCTGTTGTATAGGTTTTCAACCCTTAAATACTCGGAAATCAAAAGACTAAGTACCTGGGTGGTGAATACATAGCAGTTAGCTCATTTTGACTCTGAATCTAGGCGGATCTCTGTCCGTCCACAGAAGTCCCCACCGACAGACCACACTGGTGTGGTTAAAAGCATGTACTTAAAATCAGATTTCTTCAGTTGTAATCCTGGCACTACATGCTGTGTGAGTGATTTGGGGGCAAGCTGCTTAACCATGTTAAGCTTGAGTTAACTCAGCTGTAAAATGGGATTAATAATAATACTTGACTCTTAAAATCATTGATAGGATTAAATGAGATAATGCATGTAAAGTGTTAAGCATCATTCTGAATTTCTTTAGCTGTTATAATTTTTATATTTTATTTTATATCATTAGAACTTAGAAGAAAGCCTGATATACTGTGTGCACTCAGTGACTATTATTTAAGCACACACAGTTGAGATATCCATTCATTTGCTCATTCGTATATTTATTTATCCAGTTATGATGTGATGAATTTATTCTGTGTATTTATTGATACAGTTGATATTTATGAGGTGCCTACTACTATGTGTCAGTGTTCTAGGTCATGAGTTCAAAAACTATAGCTCTATATTGGGCGCCTGGGTGGCTCAGTCGGTTAAGCATCCATCGTCAGCTCAGGTCATGATCTCAAGGTTCGTGGGTTTGAGCCCCACATTGGGTTCTGTGCTGACAGCTGAGAGCCTGGAGCCCATTTTGGATTTTGTGTCTCCCTCTCTCTCTGCCCCTCCCTAGCTCAGTCTCTGTCTCTGTCTCAAAAATAAGTAAACTATAAAAAAAAAATTACAAAAAAAAGAAAACTATAGCTCTATAAACAAATCAAGCCCTCCACCTGTTGTTGTGAATAAAGTTTTGTTACACAGCCACACCCACTTATTTTCAAACTGCTGTGGTTTATTTGTGCTCCCAACAGCAAAATTAAGCAGCTCTGACAGAGATTGTATGGCTTACAAAATTTAAAATATTTACTATTTGGGGGCGTCTGGGTGGCTGAGTTGTGTGAGCATCCAAGTTTTCATTTTGGGTTAGGTCGTGGTCTCATGTTCAGAGTTCAAGCCCCACACCCGGCTCTGTGCTAACATCTTGGAGCCCGCTTGGGATTCTCTCTCTCTCCCTTTCTCTCTTTGCCCCTCTTTGCCTTTCTCTCTCTCTCTCAAAATAAATAAGTAACCTTAAAAAAATTTTTTTAAATAATAAAATATCTGGTATTTGGCCCATTAGGGAAAAGTTTACCAACTCTTCGTTTAGATACTGAGAGTAAAATAATAATCATAATAATATGATATTCTTGTTCACATCATAGGATGAAGACAATGAACAGAAAATAAATACGATTTCCATATACATATAAACATGAAGTATCTATCATACTTGATAATTGATGATATTATTATCAATAAGACAAAAAACAGAAATAGAGTAGAGAAGAGCCAAGGACCGGGGGTGAGAGGAATTATTTTAAAAAAGGAAAAAAGTTTTCTTTTTAAGTTTTCTAATTTAAATTTTCTAATTTCAGATCTGAAGTTTAAACTTTCTCTTTGGTAATTTTCTTACAAGGTGATTTATTGATAGCAATATGAACACTCACTTGTCCATGAGGGCTCTCTGGACATGAAACCAAGGAAGGACAACTTGGTGTTTTGCTGACTGACATATTTCCGCCCATGGGTGGGTCTCTCCACACTGAGAATAGTGAGGACATCGCTGCCTCTGGTGACAGAGGAATGGCATTTGTGGCCCTCTTCCTGGCTGATCATCTGTGGACAGACTGCATTTAAAAGTATGTATTCTACAAAGACGGGCTCCCTCAGGGCCTCTAGAGTGGATGATAAGAGGCATACGAAGCAGGTCAGGGATGCTACGGAAGCTTTTCCTCCCTGTGTCTTATTTTCAGTGAGGTTTTTCACAGTGGTCACCTTCCGTGCAGCATGTGGCTTGCTCTTACAGATGCCATGTGGGCAAGTTGCACTATTGACAAGTCAGTAGCAGGAAGCAGAGTGCTCCACAAAATTCTAGTCCGAGAGTCAAGAAACCTTTTCTGTAAAGAGCTGGATTGTAAATATTTTAGATTTTGCAGTCTTACAGTCTGTGCTGCAATGCCTCATCTCACCTGTCCTATCACAGAGCAGCCTGGGACAGTACATAAATGGGTGAGCATGGGTGTGTTCTAGTGAAACTCTATTCACAAAAGCACAGAGAATTTGGCTTCTGAGTCGTGGTTTGCTCTAGTGTTCTTTTTCCTCTTTGGTTGTGCTCACAAGATTAACTAGGATGCTTTGTCCCCTCGCTTCTGACATGTTGACTCAGCAGTTGTGCCAAAACTCACACAGATGCTCAGTAGATGCCAGATTATGCTGCAGGTACAAAACAAAACAAAACAAAAACCCAACAACAACAACAACAACAACAACAACAAAACACATCGGTGACACTAAAGCAGAAATTTGCTTCTTGTTTATATAAAGTCTTACATGGTCTGGGCAGTTCTGCAGAGCAGCTGGTGACCTGGCAGTTCAATTTGATGGAAGTATCATCAACTAGTAGCTTTACTTTTGAGAACACACAGCCTCCTTGTGTGATGTAATTGAGAAAGGCTAAGAGTGGGACATCTTTCAATGGCAGTTAAGTGACTAGGTCACTAGCGGTTTGGATGCAGCTGGTCATGTGCTTCTAACCAGTCCCAACGAGATGGAACATGTCATCTTCCCATGTGTTCAAAAGGAAGGAGGAGCTGGATAGAGGTAAGCATGAAAAGTTGTTGGTTTTTTTGACCAGTTGGATGATTGAATAATGGATTTGTAGTCCTTGCTGGGCAATCTGATGTTTACCAGTGAAGAATCTATCAATGTTGTATTTATGGTGATACGTTGTTCACATCACCAGAATTTGGCCAGTTTTCCATTGGGGGAATCTAAAAGGAAAACACTCTTTAGACTTACAGTCACACGGTTCTTACCATATTATATTATTGTATTTGAAGTTGAAAGCCATTGTCAGTGTTGTTGATCCCATGCCTGACGTTTGAATGGGTCTCTGTCCTCTGAAAGTCCAGCACAATCTCACTGACCAAGTGTCTCTTAACATTGAGTTTCACCTGTTCTAAAGTCGTGCTTAATGAACACTCCTCTTCACTTCGTATACTGTTCCAGTTTGGTTGACTTGACTGACTTGGTTAAGACCATAACCAATAATCCAGTCCCCTTTGTTTATGGTTAACAATGCTGGCCCATTATAATTTTCTGTGGCACCGCATATGGTAAGCAATAAAACTAACTGATAAAGCTGCCACATGGCGGATAGGTCTGCTTTTATTTTTATGGATTTTTTTTAATCTGATACATAATTAATGTGCAAGGTTCAACATTTTCTTGGTCAGATCCCAGTTTATTTGAGGTGTTAATTTTCTTGATGCATTTGTGGATAGGAGAAAGGGATAAAACTATACAGCTGTTTATATGGAAAGATACTCAACCAGGAATTTTTTGAAAGGAAGACACTTAAATTACCTTTGCTTTCAGAGTTCATTTCCATTGAAAATGTAAAGTAATTCTGTGTTCATACTTTCTCAAATCACACTTTCCCCACCCCCTGTTACTTAAGAGAACACAGTTCTAAAAAATCTTCTCCTTGGAGAATAATTTTCTCTGCCTTACATCTCTCTCAATGATTTGTTCGGTCTCTGCAGTTTGTCTGGCTCCCTCTTGAACTGATTTATGATTCACCAAAATCTGTAGGAGAATTTGCCAAGCTGCAGACCAATTAATTATGTTTGCTGTTGGACCTCTCTGTTAGGTGTTGGCATTTCTTCTTGTCATACATTTAAAGTTTAATGTGCACACATGTTTTGCTTTTGTTTTCCTTAAGTACCAAGCTGACCACACAGGAGTGATTCCAACAACAACAGTAGCAAAATTCCACAGAGTTGTACTCTCCTTCATTTGTACACAGAATCTGTGAGAAAAATTTCCATTTTTCTCGGACATGTTGTACAAGGGTCCGTTTTTGTTACAAAGTTCTGTGTTTTGTCCACAGTTACCCCAGTGTTCACAGTAAAAATGGTGCAGTAAAACAGTGAAAATGTTCTGCTTTCCAACACTATTATACCAAATAATAATAATCAAACAATAGCAATTGTTCATAAACACGTATTGCATATCAGTCTTTTAGTGTAGTTTACATGGATTCTTCAAATTACTATGTAATTTTATAAGGAGGGAGGGTACTAGTATTAATTTTATTTCCAGAGAGAAAACAGGCACAGAGGTTAGCTGGTGATTGAGGCCACACACCCAGAAAAGAGCAGTTTCTGGAAGCCTGTTTTCTCATGCTGGATTACTCTTCTCATCAGGTGCAGGGCAGGGCAAGTCCCTACATTCTGAAGGTATGTTTTCAGAAACGCCAGACACAAACATGTTTATGCACTGGTATTGATTTATCTTAGGGCCCTTTGATTTTATTGGATAGCACTCTGCAGGCTGATAGATGAGTTCCCACTAAGTACGGTGACTGTTTCTTCCCTTTTCTGTAAGAGGTAAGATGGTTCTCTGTGGCGTTAGAAAGGATTGCGAGAGATTGGCTTGGGGAGAATTATCCTTCCTGCTGCTCTGCCCCATTTCTGCTGTGAGTTATTATGATAAAAAAAAAAAAAAGAAGGAAAAGCCAGAACACTTGCTTCAAGGTGAAAATATTTAGGTACAGTATTACCACAGGGGAAGTTTATTTTCAGCATCATGGTTAAGAAGAAGCCTGTGTCAGGTTGAAGATTTTATGCTTAAGGCTCATAACAATGCCATAAAGCACTGGCTGGCAAACTTTTTCTGTAAAGGGCAAGATAGTAAATATTTTAAGTGTGTGGATCATACAGTCTCTGTCCCCACTATTCAACTCTACAGGTGTAAAGTAAGAGCAAACAGGCAACGCATGAACACAAGTGAGTGTGGCAGTGTTACAATAAATCTTTATTTTCAGCAACAGACAGTGAGACTGATTTGGTCGTTGGACCATAGTTTATGACCCTTTGGTGTAAGAGAAAGGCCAAGAGTTTGAGAGATAGGGTTTCTGTCCTGGCCTCCCCTTCGCCAGCTGAATGGTCTTGGACAAGTCGCCGAGCCTCTCTGATCGGCAGTCTCCCCAGCTGCTAGATGGTGAAGCAGCTTCTTCCTTGGGAGTCTGGTGGAGAGAGCAGAGTGAGCAGCAGAACTGAAGGAGCGGAGGTGTCACACTGCATCCTTCTCTGCTCTCTTCAGACCCTCTTCTCTGCTCCCTCTTCCCGCTGCTCACCAGTTAGTAAGCGATCCCAACTATGGTTGCCTGAGAATTGTAGAGTGCTTTCAGTTTGGGCCCTATCAGTGTTAGAGAAGCACCTCCAGGGGAGATCCTTCTGACTAATATAGGCAAAGTGGTTTTGAAAGAGTTGCCAGGGAAAGAAAGATCTCAGCCATTAAGGTACAGGGAGAAACAGGGTTATTTCCTCTGGGACAGGGATAGTGAATGAAGCGCATGCCGACGGTTTGTGCAGCACCTGAGACCCCCAACTCTGGATGGTCATGGCCTTTGCTGACTGACTAACTGAGTAAGGCTTCAGGACTGTGTTCATGGTGGGGCGCCTGGGAAGCTCAGTTTGTTAATCCTCTGATGCTTGATTTCGGCTCAGGTCTTTATCTTACAGTTCATGAGATCGAGCCCCACATCAGGCTCCATTCTGAGCTTGGAGCCTGCTTGGGAATTTCTCTCTCCCTCTGCTTCTCCACCCTTCTTCCACACTCATGCTCTCTCAAAACAAATAAATACACATTAAATAAAAAAGTGTGTTCATGGTAATTCCTCAGTCACTGTAAATGGTTTTCAGTTGCCTTTTAAGATAAACCTTATTTTGACGAATCTTTGACCTTTATCTAGGGTTGGAGAGTTTAAAACTTTCCTTAACTGTAGGCTCTGGGAAGCTGTTGAAGGGTTGTCATGTTATCCCTGCTCTGTAAACAGTGATGCTCTTCTATAGGGGATGTGGCTTGAATTCGACAGCCACAAATAAACACAGTAGAACGGCCTTCCTTCCTCACTCGAGCCTGATGGCTTCATGTGACGTCCCTCATATTCTTGGTTCCAAGAGGTTGAGCAGCAGCTGGATATCTCTTCTCTCTCCTTGTCCTGAAAGTTTTTGCCCTTTTCCAGATAGTCTGTTGTGAGCTGATGCTCTGGAAATGGGAGGATAAGAGGTAATCCTAATTCTTCTCAGTGAAACAAAACAAAATAAAACCAGAAACTTCCCTCAGACTCACATAAGTGAAAAAGGAGAATTTAGTTTCAGAATATTCCGTAGATGCAAGAGTGTACAAAGAGGAGGAAAAGCAGCCTGAGCCAGTAGAATGGACCAAGCCCCAGCAAAGCCGTCACTCCTCCACTCTGAGGATGACTCACCCTGTTCTTGGTGGCTCACCACCAACCCACTAGAGTCACCCTTCTCTCCACGTTCTCGTGATCCTTCTGAGATGCTCCCCCAAGTGCTCACATTATTGGGTACTTGATGTTAATTGCATTTCAACTCACATGACCTATTTGAAAGGCCTTCTCTGGCCATACCAGTCATATCCTGTGATCATAAATTATCTTACTTTCTTCGTCTCCTCATTTACCTTATATTTCTCCCACTAGAACCCAAGCTTCTGAGAGCAAAGACTCCTTCTGAACAATGCTTATATTATAAATGAAGAAAGGGGTCCCTGATTCTAAATTCTCCAGGAATGAGAATTAAATTGACCCAGCCAGGACTGATATTCAACCCCAGTCCTATTAATTGGGCACAAAGGGTTGAATTATATAAAACAGCCACTGCTTATGGATATTTGTGGCTGAGAGGAGATTGACTTGATTTGAGGGAGCCGTCATGGGTGAGAGAGATGTATCCCCAATAACTCTGAGGTTTCGACTGTGTTTATGAGTTTGCAGAGGATAGTGAAGGTAGGGGTTGAGCTTCTTAAATTTGCAATAGAAACAAGGGTAATTTTTTTGCTTGAAATATCATGTCAGCTGCTAAGGCCTGCTGGTCAACATGGAAGTATCCTGAACCCAAATTATTTTATTTACTTCTTATTGTTAAACAATTAAACCTTCACAGGTCAATCCAAACTTTAACTACAACAGATGCTTTGCACTTTTTCTCCCCCTTTACCTCATCAGTACTTCTGAATAAAGTATTGCGTGCGCATGCGTTAGTGCGTGTGTGTGTTATTTTCAGCTTCCCAGAGCCTGAATTAATGACCTCGTAGGGTTCTGAAGCAGGAAGATGGGCTCAGAATACAGGGCCAAACAAACAGGCTTCTCCAGGCACGAGGCAGGGAGCAGCTGACTCATACAGAAAGTGTGCAAGGCTTAGCATTACTGTTCAAATAAAAGTTAAAAAACAGATGGAGAACTTCTCATCGTATTTAATTTCTATTCGGCAAGGTGATACTTAGTTAGCACCTCCTGTTGTCAGATGTAATTTTAGGTGTGGAGGTTACCAAATTTCTGCCTGCAAGGAACAACCATTCTAGTTTAAGGAAGAGTTTAAAAGATATAAGGTAAACCAGTAAAGAGAGGATAAAATTTCAGACTGTGATGCGGTCATTAGGACATAAAATGCAGTGGCTTTTCCTGGAATGACTAGGGGTGGTACAGACATGAGGGTCGGGGTTTGGGGGGGCAGACAGGGTCTGTGAGGGGAGCCCAGCGGTGTGAAGTTGTCTGCATGGTCTTTGGCAGGAAGGGGCGTGGTATGTTTGAACAGCAGAGAAAGGGCCCGGCATGTCTGGAATGGACTCCAAGAACAAGGGGGAGAGAAGAGGGTGGAGGAGAAGCAGATCAAGGAAAATTCTTTGCTCATGGTAAGGAAATAGAATTTCAGTCTCAGCAACAGCCTGCGGTTAGAGTGGCCTGAGAGAGGGGGCGTCATCCACTTTACAGTTTACAAGAATTTCGTGGAGAGTGAATGCAGCAGAGGGGAATAGTGGAAGCATAGGGATAAGCTAATAGATTTGGGCAGAAGACCAGGGGAGAGGTGATGGCAATCACAGTACATCCACAGATTCCCCACATGACACAGGACATCTGCAATGCATGTGGGTTTTCACTTCCCCGTAGTTACCGATAATCCCAATCTCATGGTCAAAAATTAACCAAATGATTTAAGTGTGCCTCCTCAAGTGTGCCTTTCTGGCAGTCCTTTCGAAAATAGTGTGGTAACAGAGTATTATAGAGGGTCAAAATATACAGGTCTTGGTCACATGGGTGTATCTAAAGAGGTATGAATCCCCATAAATTATCATGAAGTCTTGTGAAATCTTTCTTTTTTAAAGAATCCGAGTAACGGGGACCTACAGAGTTTGAACTTTCAGATTTAGAACAACCTTGGTTCAAATTTATGTGCTTCTGTTTGTCAACCTCAAAACCTCAGGATCTTAAACTCTGAGTGTGTATATGTGTGTTGAAGAGGATACTAATTAACCACAGTATTAATGCTTACTCTTAGTTGTTACTTAATGATAAGTATAAGAATGCTTCCTTTGTGCCAAATGCATGCTTGAAACTTTATATATATTATCTCTTTGAAGCATTGCAATGACCACATGATATGCATATTAATGTCCCACAGTGCAGATAAGGAAATTGAACCTTAGATTAAGTAATACATTTGGAATTGTGCAGTAAGTACGGAGAGGAATGCCCATAGAGTTTTATCTCGTTTCCTCCCCTGAACAAATGGGGATATTAAGGGACAGTGTATGGAAATCCTTGGCATAGCTTTAGTCAGAGTGAGTACTTGATAAGTTTCATGTTATATATTGCTCTGCAGATTTCAAATATTTATGACCACGGAATTAATTCTAAGGAAAGTAAATTGAAGGTGGTGTTTGTGTGTAATTTTTTTCCGTAATGATTCCACTGTACCCTTGAGCATTTCCACGTTTGTGTTTAATCACAGAATCTCAGCCATGATGTTTCTGACAGGTAATTTCCTTAATGCATCTGACAGAGATGGATTGCATGGACGACCATGGGGTCCATGCTGTTGGGTGCAGGCGGTAAGACTGGGTGAGCGCTCTCCGGCTCTGGTGCCTCTGACGGTCCCGTGTCTAATGATTCCCGTGATAATACAGATCTTTGTGGACACCCACATTCTGGGGCAGATGGGACACGCTGTTTTCAGGAAACCCTGCCACTTTTATTACACCTTGAGAAATATCTGGGCAGATATGTGTGTCAGAATCATAAATCAGTTTAGTCCTCAGAGATAGACCTAGTTAGGCCCTTTATCTCCAAACAGACGTTTTGTGGTTTTTTTTTTCTTTTTTCTGCTATGACTAAAAGTGTTAAATGATGAGCATGCATGTCAGGAGATTGAATTCTTTCTAGGTTGTAAAGCTTTTACGGCAGCTTAGAAGATGCGAACATTCCGGGTTCCTGAAGAGCCACAGAAATTTGGGTTCTGTGGCCTCTCATCCCTACGAACCAACAAGCCCGGTCGATTCTCAACAAAGATGTCGTTGCCCAGGGGAGATTCACTTACTGACTTTCTCCTCCTCCTCTCAAGCAGGTGCCAGCCTTTAGCAACTGTGGTTGGTTGGTGTGTGTGAGTACAGATCCAGGGGGCTAGAGAGGCAGGGTCAGGGGACTCTGGTGCCTCCAGGAAACACAAATGCTGTTATTTCACAGAAGGTCCCTTTAAGGCTATCGAAGGCACCTGCTGTCAGCATTCATTTCCATGCAGCGTCATGGTATGCCAGAAATAGAGACTTTCTTCTTGCCAGTCTACTAGCAGTTTCTTCCACTTGAACTACAGGGATCCTACTGTGTGCTTCCAAGCCCCTCCCCCACTGAGAAGAATGTTCTGGTTCCATTTTATTTATTTTTAATGTTTATTTTTGAGAGAGAGAGAGAGACACACACAGTGTGAGCAGGGGAGGGGCATAAGGAGAGAGAGACACACACAGAATCCAAACCAGGCTCCAGACTGAGCTGTCAGCACAAAGCACAACATGGGGTTCCGAACTCACAGACCAGGAGATTATGACCTCAGCCAAAGTTGGACGCCTGACCAACTCAGCCACCCAGGTGCCCCCTGGTTCCATTTTAAGAAACTATTTTTATTATGAAAAAAGTCATACGTAGAGAAGAGGAGAAAGAATACTGTGATCATCATATACTCATATTGGGATTTAATAATTGTGCGGATATGCACAACCACTGTAAAGAAAGTTCCCAGACATCATGAAACTTACTTCTCAGTACCTAAAGAGTTGTTTAAAAATATGTATAATACTGTATAAAGCCACAGTGTCATCATTTAATTGATACTATCATCAAATATCATCTGTATTAGAATGTACTCAGTAGTCTCATTAATATCTGTTATAACTTATTTTTAAAACCTAGTCCTCTAGGTACTTTGAACTACTGACATTACAGGTAAGGCACAAGGGGGCAGGGGGCATAGAGTAGGATAGATTTTCTTTATAGTGCACCTACTTGTCCTCAGTTTTTTTTTTTTGAGAGATTATCAGTCACTTTAAAAATTGTGTGAAGTCTTAAAAAGGAGTATACATATAATTTAGTACTATGGGGAAATCCTTTTCACATCCTGGAAACAAATATGGCTCCCTACAAAAGAGTATTTATCAGCATTTTCCCTAATGGTGAAAAATTGGAAGTAACCTAAATTTCTGACATACAGAATTGGCTAATTTATGGTGGTCATGTTGGACACTCTTCACAATGTATTGTCAAGTAAACAAAGCAGATTCCGCAACATGGCTCAGCCAAAATCACACCACTTGAAGAATTAGCTCACATACAGAATGGAAATCTTGAAAAAATAATTTTTTTTAACCATAGTTAACTCTAGATAGTGGGGTTGTAGATCATTTTGTTTCATTTTACTTTTCCTTTAATTATTCCATTTTCTGAATGGAATGTGGAATGTTTTGCTGATTGCATTAAAGAATTTTGACAAATTAGCCAACTCAGCTAGAGATGTATTATGTAACTAGGAAGGAAACCAGAGGCACAGATGTGATGGAAGGAACTGCCTTGAAATGGACCATGGCTGAAAAGCTGGTGAAGGTAACTGAAGTGCTTTAGGGTAAAATGAGGAGGTCATAATGCATCTTTCTGTATTTCCTTTGGCTTTGTAAGTCTTGCATTAAAACACTCTGATGTTGTCTGAGTAGGGTTTTTGTTAAAAACTCTAAAGTTAGGATTTGCATTGCAATTAGTTTTAAAATACCATGTGGAGGAAGCTTTTAACTGCGGGTTAGAGGGGTCTGATATAGACCCTAACTGAAGTCCTGCAGGAAGGAAGTGTGTGGCTGTGTGTGTGTGTGTGTGTGTGTGAGTGAGAGAGAGAGAGAGAGAGAGAGAGAGAGAGAGAGAGACTATAATTTTCTCCCACTTCATTCCCTGAGTGTTCTTTCATACTCTAAACAGACTCCACAGACTTGTCCCGTGAGCATTGCCTCGGCATACCACTCTCGGTGTGCCATCCTGAGCTGCACGTGTCCCCGTCTCTTTTGGGGTTTTGATGCCGATCTGTCTCATGATTGCAGGAAGCACGACCATGAGAGATGATGTGGGGTATACTACAAAGGAACTGAGGAATCACATTGAGTTCACTGTTAAAAGGGCAAGTCCAGAGTTAGGATCTTGCAAAGAAATGGTTAAGGATCCAGCATAGAGACCAGCAGGAAGCTAGGGATTGGAGGAAGTTCTTGGCACCATGGAGGTTTGTAACTGTAGCATGGGAAGCTGGATAAATCGCCCATTGAAGGTTTGGTTCAGGAAGCTCTAGCCAGAGGCACACCAAGATGACTTCTGGGCATTCAGAGGGAAGGTGAATGATTCCTAGTTGATGGAAACTGGAAGGATGGCATCCCTATAGTGACCACGCTCTAAACACTCACAGTGATTCAGTTTGTTTCCCCAGGGCCAGGATTGTATTTTCCCCACTCCAAAATACCTCCTACCAACACACACACACACACACACACACACACACACACACACACACACACACACACACACACACACCCGCCCCCGCCCCCCGGACATGAGGCACTCTGTGAGGCATAATTATCTGTATCCCATTACCAACCTCTTAATTAAATCTCTAAATTAAATCTCTTACCTTATAAACCAGCCTACCACTGGGAGGAAGGTGCTCTAGGTTGTAAATCACTGGGGAAGTCCAGGTCAGCCGCCTCACAACACCCAGACACCTGCGGGCAATCTCCTGCCTGACTTTCCCAGCACATCTAGTAATAAAGCTTTATTTCTTTCCTCCAGTTTTCAGGAAGAACCTAGTCTAGTCCATCTATATTCTGATCGCTTATGTGTCTGGATGAGTCCAACTCAAATACAGAAGAAAAAAGTATCATTATCCTAATTGAAATAGAATTGGGCAGGACATCAATGAGCGCTCCAAATGCAGAGTTCTCTGTTGAGTGATTTAAAAAAAAAATCTCAAGACTTTCTGGAAGGTCACTAAGGAATAGAATACCATTGATAAAGTGTCATGTGTTTAGCACAATTAAAATTTAAATACATTTATAATTTTTTTAAATTTAAAATAAGAATCCTTCCAGCCAGAGTCAACTGCCGTCATTCTTTTATTAGGCTTTGTATGCACTGATGCTCTTCATTGTTCAGTAAATTCCCAACCGAGATTTTGACTTCTCAGCCAGATACTTTTTTTCCTGAGCCAAACTCTGATCTCTAGCTGATGAGCAGGGAGATGGGGAGTGGCCTAAGTTAGAAGACCTAAGGTGAAGGGGTTGGGCATACAGACTGGTAGAGTTGGCCAGAAGTTAGCACCCCTTGCATACTCCACAAACAGACTGACAGGTCCGGAATGTCGCTCTCCCGCCTTTGGTTATGAAAACTGTGCTTCATAACCCAGGGGAATCTGCCTTCATTCTTTACCATCATACTTAACTGTTTCTAGCAGTGCTCTCTGCTAAGGAAACCCCTGTATCCCACTCCCACTTTTGTAATATGAAACTTTGCCTTAAGAGTGGATTTCCTCAGTCTTTAATATTTGATTGGAGAAAAAGTCTGGTCATGGTACATCAGAAAGCTGCTTCCCCCCCTCTTTCTAATAAGAACTATCATCCATTGCTGACAAAAAAAGATCTCCACAGCATTTCCTGGGTGCTTTGGAATACATTGTGACAAATGGCATCTTGCGTTGTATGACTGTCCTCTTGGCTTGTAATACATCGTTTAATGAATTGATCACAGTGGAATGTAAAGATGAAGCAGCATTTATTTTGTATGTTATATTGCATATAATTTTTAGAGTTGACATTTATAACCATGGAGGCTGTTATTTTACATATCATCTTTAAACCATATCAGCCTTAAACACATTTAAATTTAATAAGCAAGTAGATTAGATTTGCTTTTAAGCTAGGCATATCATTACAGTGTGTGTTTCCGGCAGGAGGGCACTCTCACGATTGAATACGGTCTTTAGTTGTCTTAAGGAAACCAAAATTATAAAGAAAGGGGTTAGATCAGAAGCTGAAATAATTAAGCATGAAGCCCGTAGACCCTTTGACGGACCACTGTAAGCGGAGCCCTCCAGCCGCTGAGACGAAAGAGTCCGTCCTGTTTTCTTAACCATCACCAGGCAACTCTGAGGCTGAATGCAAGCCTTGGGAATGAAATGCAAATTCTGTAATAGGAACATCATTGTGATAATAATTTATTAAATTTCCCGAGCTGTCTCCCTCTGAGGAGGGCAGCGTGACGGCCCTGGTGATTAATTTTCAACATCGTTTAACGTTTTATTAGAGGGAAACAGTTTGTAATCTATTGATGCCCTTTCTGTACAATTCCATGAGCTGTTTTCAAAACCCGAAGGAAGGGGGAAATGGGGGAGGAAGAGAAGAAGAAATGTTGGCCTTCTGTTACCAAGCATCTCAGACTCTCCTGTGTTTTCCTGCCATTTTGTTTTGTTTGTTTGTTTTGTTTTAGCCTCATGGGTGCTTGGTGGTGTTTGTGAAAGGGGAGAGTTTGTTTGTGAACCCTGAGTTAGGAGAAGTGCCGTATTTAGAGGGAGGGCTCATCTAGGAGACTCTGTGGTGGGGAGGGGTGTTTTTTCTGAAAGCTGCTGGATTAGGGCTGCTCAGAATCCTAGAAATGCTTATGTAGAGGCTACAGATATGAATACCTGCAGAGCTCCAAGGTCCCCTGAATAGACGTTATTATACCAGGCAGGTACTTGGTGGTACCGTTCAGTTCGACCAAATGTTGACTTGTTAGCATGTTAACTGTAAGGACAGTAAAGAAAAATAATAGCAGAACACGAGGTGAGAACCTGGATGGGGTCCTGACACAGAAAAGGGAGATACATGGAAGAAATGAATCTGCTCCAATGTGATCTGCAGTTCAGTTCCCAGTAGTGTCCCAGGGTGAGTTTCCTGGCTTGAATCACTGCACTGTGATGCCGGCCGGTGTTACTGTCAGCGGAAGCTGCATAAGACATGCACAGGAATTCTCTTGTTATTCTTGCATTCTTTCTGTTAAACTAAAACAATTTCAAGTTAAAAATGCTTTTTATAAACGATAAAAGGAAGGTGTGGGACATACCAAACTTACTAGTAGGAGAGATTATGTTCAAGGGTCACCTGCTCACACATCTCTCTGAGACGGTCTTAAACTCTCTGAGAACAACGTGAAAGCAGGGAGAAAGACCATATCTTCATTTCTTCTTTGTGTCCTAGCTTCCTCACACTTTGGCAGTGTGGTAGGCAAAATAATGCCCTCCACCCCAAATATATCTACATTCTAATCCCTGAAGACAATGAATAGGTTAGATTACGTGGCACAAGAGAGTTAAGGCTGCAGATAGAATTAATCTTGCTCATCAGCCGCTCTTGAGATGGAGAGATTTTCCAGGATTATCTGTATGGGCTCAACATTATTCCAAAGGTCTTCGTAAATGGAAGAGGGAAGTACCCTGAAAAACCTTGACAGGCAATTGCTTTCTTGAACCCTGAAGGGAATCAGGCACCAAGAAAGGCAAGCAGCCTCTAGAAATTAAAAGGGAAGAACAGATTCTCCCCTAGAGGCTCCAGAAAGGAATGCAAACCCACCAACCTTACTTTTAGCTCAGTGAGACCTGAATCAAATTTCTGAACTACAGAACTGTAAGATCAGAGATTTGTGTTGTTGTAAGCCATTGTGTTTGTGCTAATTTGCTACGGCAGGAACAGAAAACAAAAACAGGCAGGTAATCTGTATAACAGCAAATGCTGATATGATCCTTACATGTGCAGTTCACATGTACTCGATCCAGTGAGTTGGTTACTACCTGGTTCCCTGCTTTATGGATGAGAAGACTTTGCAGAGGGGGTGAGGCAGCCCAGGGTCGCACAGCTGGTGTGTAACAGGGCACAGAATTATGGGTATGTGGTCCATGTGTGAAACAGCAATCTGGTGTGTTAGCACTTTACTCTGGCATAGCAAAGTTTAGCACAGATTATGGTAGTATGTTTAGTTAACTTAAAATTGGAAGAAATGTTGCCACAGGAAGGAGAAAGTGAAAGACTGAAGTTTTCTTAGGGTATCTCCTATTGCTAGCTATTTCTCTAACAGCAGTTGAAAAGACAGGAGTGTCCATCTTTTTGTTTTAAAAGTATTGGCTGGAAGTTGTCTTTCCCAAAGTATGAATCCCATCCGATTATTATGGACGTAAGTGACACACGGAGATGACATTAAGTAACATTAAACCAATTCTTCAGGGACACAGTTATTCTGTTGTGAATTTTCTTTCCATTTTCCTGTGGGTATTCTTGAGAAAATTTTCATTTGGTGCTAAGGTGTCTTAAACATCTCTCTAATACTTGATGCTCTCCATTTTTAATAATAAAATAGAGGCCTCAGGCTCAGTGTCTGCAGGTAATAGTAGCAAGATTTTAATAACTTGTAACTACATTTTATTTATTTTATGGTTACTCTCTATCTGGAATACGTGATATTATTTTTTTCTTTTCCATGTATAGTATTGATATAAAGTCGCCTTGTAAAAATAATGTGTGTAGTGGAAGCAAAGTACATCAGGGTAAAGTTATATTAAGCAGCTGATAGTTTAACATTATGACACATGATGGCCATTTAGTGACAGTGACAGAAAGATGTCTAAGGTTTGGGAACATCTGATCCTTCAGGCATAAAGGTTGCTCAGAGTATTGGCTCTCATCTCTAAAGGATCTTCATCACTAAGTTCCAGGCCCTGCAGCCATCTTTGAATATGTTTTCTTTTCCACCTTGTCACCAGACATAAGTAATTTCATTGGATTTTGAGAGTAGAGATAAACATTTTTTCAACATTAAAATTTGATTGATATTACCTAAGCTCATTGGTCTTTAATTTGCTATTCATTGTTCTGCTAGTTCTAGCAGACCTTAGGACTTTTATTAAAAAGCTCTAACTCTCAGTTGGCCTCAGTGCATTTTGTGCCTTGAATCGAGCACACGGTTGCACTTGCCATGTCAGGAGGTGCACTTGAATTCTGCTACTGGTTCAGCTTTCCCGCAATTGCCTTGTATTTGGTGATAGGAAAGAATGTCTCTTACTGAGCCTCATCTTCTTACATTGCTTCTTATATCTCAGGCTTGCAGGATATGGCTGCTTGTGAGAGTGTTGCTTGTGCTGTCAACCCTAACCAGTTCTTCCAAGGAAGTCATGTGCAGTCTTTCTTGTCCACCACATAAATTACAGGTCAGAGGAGGTGAGCATTATTGCATGGGCAGGGACAGGCACCTGGTACTGCCACACTTCTGGCATCTGATACAGCAGAGCAAGGCCAAGACTCAGCACCACAAATATGGAAGAGTTAATGTGTACCAAAGATGCTCACAGTTTAAAGAAAGGTCCTTGGCTTACATCTCTTGTAAATGGCTACTGAATGTAGCTTAGCACACATGACATGCTTTCCTTTCATTCTTGGCTGCATTGCTGCTGTGGCAGGAGCTAAGCACTTTCTCCTGGTCCCAGAGCCTGTGAAGAATGTGAGCATCGTCTTGCTCACCTTGTCAGAGGAAGTTGGGAAGCTTCATTGGTTACTCTTCTGTTTTGGTCCTCTCCCTCCCTCCCTTGCTTCAGTCTCTTCCTCTCCTTCCCCTTCCTACTCTCCCTTCCTTTATCCATTCAAAGAAACCAAAAGCACAGACTTGGTTTAGCAATTTTGAAGTCTAAATCAGGATGCCTGATAGTCAGAGTGGCAGTAATAACAACAGCGACTCTGGGTCGATACTGAGCACACGTGTGCGATGTCAGAGCGCTGCTCTCCCCACTGGTCGTGCTACATTTACCCTCACCTTCCATCCGGAAGAGCTCTCAGCCTTGCCCTGTACGCCTCTTCCTGAACTCGACCCATTTGTCTGCCTTGCTTAGCAGGGCCCAGTCAAGAGTCTTCTGTTCAGATCACTGCCAGCCTTGATAGTGCAGTACCCCAAAGGTCCACATATTCACAAGCGTTTATTAAGTACCTACAGTGTGCCTACATAGTGCTCTTTAAATGTGTGAGCTCACTTCATCCTGGCAACGACCCTGAGAAGTAAATATTTGTATGCCCATTTTAAGAGGAAACCGGTGTCCCTACCCTCAAAGAACACTTGCTTAGGAAGAAGAGACAGGCATGTGTAACTCTAAGTAAAACCCAATGACATGCATGTATATGGGAACAGGAGTCACGCTAAGGAGGGTATCTTGGAAGATTGGAGGACACGGGATTTCTGGACAGGGTCTCGAGGATGGGTAGGTGTTTCCAGACAGATGATTTACGGAAGGGGGTTTCAGGCAAGGAGGACAGCATTTGCAAAGGGACAGGGAAGTAGAATTCTGAGCAAAGATAAATATGTACTGCTAAATATAGTTAGAGTGGCGTGCAGGGGGAAAGTTGGGTTATCTGAAATATATAATGTTTGTGGCATCATGTTTGTATGCAAGTCACGGTAATTTTAAAGAGGATTTAAAAGGCTCCATTTCAAAGGTGTCTACCACAGCCGGTCTGAGCAACCAGGCTATTCCTCCCTGTCTCCTAACACCTGAACACATACATTATTCCTTCTCGGTCTCCCCTAATTGTCCCTTCTCCCTCCACTCTCCCCTTCAACAGGCCTTTCACCCAGCATCCTCTGCTTTTGCCAGGCTGTGGTTCCTTTAAGCCTCTCCCACAGCTGTTCTCTTATGGGACAGAGGAAAGGAATAAGGAAAAATATGGCTCTGAGCATCTCATGCTTCCTCTTGTTGTACTTGAAACAGGGAGAGGTGAGCTTGCTGTTGATTTTAACACCTGCTTTTGGGAATTCCAGAGCTGCTTTCTGTTTCTGGAGTGATCTTTTCTTGAGCACAAAGTTAAAAATGGCATCAATAGGAGAGAGTGTTAAAACCTGTGAACAGAAAGTACTGTCACTCTGTAGAAAATAGCTGCAAGTTCCTCAAAAAGCATAGACCTGCCATCTGATACAGCAACGGCACTCCCAGGAATATGCCTGAGAGGATAGCAATCAGGCCCTCCAACAAAAAGTTGTACGTGTAGGTTCGTGCATTGTCCACAATAGACAAAAGTCGCAAACAATCCTAATACCCATCAGTGGAAGAATGGGTAAACAAAATGTGGTATATCCATACCATGGACTATTACTCATTCATAAAAAGTAATGAAGTACCAACATTTTCAACAGTATGGATGAAACCTGGAAATATGCTCAGCGAAAAAAGCCAAACACAGATAGTCATACATTGTACGATTGTATTTATTGTAAATGTCCAAAATAGAAAAGCCATGGAGACAGAAAGCACAGTGGTGGTTCCTAGGGGCAGGGGGTTAGGGAGTGATGATTTAATAGATAATGGGATTTTCTTTGGGGATGATGAAAATATCTTGAAACCAAAAAGTGGTGGTTGTGCAGTTTGTGAATGTGCTAAGTGACACTCCATTGTAGTTTAAAATGGTGATTTTTCACATAATGTGAATATCACCTCCGTTGTAAACAAATAGCACTAGCACAGAAAACTCAGCATAGGTTCCAAGGAAATGAGCTTTCTGCATCGCCCACAGTTTGCCCGGTACACACTGTGCTTGCAAGAAGACCCCAGAAGCTGAACCTTAGAGAAGCTAAGTCCATTTGGAGGGTGGAAAAGGAGGCAGCTCTGAAAATCAGGGCTCATTCTCAGTTCCAAGAGGCCAGTGAAGTATCACCACCAATGTCACATGGCCACCCTCCTCCCCAGGGAAGTTGCAACCTGGGAAGGTGACAGCTCATAATGTCAGAAACCAATGATGAGAAAATTGGAAATGGATGGAGTTTTATGGCAATGCATTTTTAACTCCACTTCAGTGTAGAGGGGACGTTTTAAGGAGCTAAGAGCTTAAACCAGACAAGATTTCCTCCAGTGCGATAATAAATACACCAAAGTGCCCTTTTATGTTTAATAATTCAGGATCCACTGAGTGTTTAAAGGTTTTCCTGTTTTATCATTTGAAAAATCGAATAGTAATCACTTAAAAAGTAATAGATAAGAAATGTTTTTGAGGTGGGCCCTGAATCATGCACTTTAAAACATCTTTGGAAATGGATGTCTGCGTGTTCTAGGTAACAGATGCCCGAAGGTTTGGAAGTTTCAGCACAACCAAATGCTTATCATGCCTTTGTGTGCTTTTATTTGGAGAGATGGCACCCCCTTCCACACATGGCATTGGCCAGTCGTCTGAGTGATGTTGGAGCAAAATTAGACTAAAAGAGCATTGTGGGACTACTTTTGCAATCAGCCATTCTTAAATGTGCTCAGAATGTAGAGAGAAGCAATCATAGAGCCAGATTTCTGGAAAATTCCGGAGAAAAGGCTAAAAGCCAAGCTGTAGCAACATTTTATTGTCAGGGACATTAATACGTGGCATCAGTAAGAAGAGGTTTGAGTTGTTCTTTCCTGCAAATCGGCTCCACGTGGAACATAATGCTAAGTTCTGGGAGGCAGCGCTTTCTAGAAAGGAAGTCCCATGCTTCTTGCAGATGAGAAGAATGGTCCTGTGACTTTCAGATTTAAGACAGGTGGATTTTCCCAGGGAGGAGAATGGGGAAGAGGATGGGCCTGTGGCAACACTTAATTAGCCTGTCTTATGATAGAATCAGAAAGGCGGAAGGGATCCATGTGTGTTCTTAAACGTCACATTGGAGAGTAAAAGCCACTATTGTGCTTCAGTTCTAATCAAATGTTTACTGCACCTGTGTTTACGTTGTGCCCGTCAACCACTGAAACGGGCGCTGGGGATACTGCATTATACCACACGGACAAGACCACTGCTCGTGTGGAGCATAGACTTTCTGGTGGAGGAAAAGCATTCAAAAAGGAATTGTGATAGAAGTGGCCAGCTGCCTTTCCAATAACTATTTATCCCTTCTTTCTTAGTAATTGACCCCTTGGTAATGGACTTCTTAGTCAAAGCCATGGTGTCCTGATTAAAGGAAAATAATACTGTGTTCTCCAGCTTTCCTAGCAGAGAGGTATCACCAGAAAGATGGCAATGGAAATTACTAGGTGTGGTTTCTGGGAAAAACCTTTAATAGGGGCTGATTTCTGTGTCCCCCCCCTCTTTCTCTCTCCTGCTGTATGAAACCATGTGATGTTGAGGCATCTTTGGGACTGGAATTCATATCCTAAGAATGTTGGAACAAAAAAGTAGAAGGATCAACAAGATTTATGATGGTCTGACTTGCCCCACGCTGCTTTTATTGGAGAGAGCAATAAACATATGTTTTGTTTAAGCCAGAATTATTTCAGAACTCTGAATAGCAACCAGACCCAATTTTGTGAGTTTGAGGAAGAAGACACAAATATAAAATAATTTCAGAAAGCAAAACCTTCTCTGTGAACAACAAAGCAGAGAGATGGGAGAGAGATGTACCGGCTAACAGGTGTGGCTGCCCTGGAATGGGAAGGGAAGGGGCTCTCTGAGATATGAAAAGTATGGGTCATGTGTGTGCAGGTCTCTAGGAGGAACACTTCAAGCCAAGGGGATGCCAGATACTGAAGTGATCAACGTGGCATAACTAAGAAACGAAAGAATGTCAGAATGCTCAGGAAGTGGTGGGGTAGAAGAGTAGAGAATGCCACCAGAGAAGGAAGTCAGAGTGACAGCAAAGACCAGGCCCCGTATGTTCTTGTGGGTCATGCTAAAAAAAAAAAAAAAATGGAGATTTTATTCTTAATGAGGCAGGAAATTCTTAGTTTGATATAGGCAGGAAAATGATGATCTGTTATTTCTTTACAAAGCTCATCCTGGCTGCCATGTAGAAGGGACAGAACAAGCAGAAGTCAGAAAGATTATAGACCACCAGGTCAGAGGAGACTGTGGGATTGATGTTGGAGGTAGCACTAATAGAATTTAGAGCAATTTGGGAAGCCAATTAAAACCTAAACAGTCTATGGTAGAAGGATTAGCATAGATGTAGCTTCTATATTGCCTTTGGAAGACTGTCTCAGAGAGTCTGCAAACCAGAGCTACTTGACAGTGTGCAATACATATATGGATTACTCAACAGCAACAAAAAATCTGAATCAGAAATGGGCAAAGAACTTGAATAGGCATTTCTCCAAGGAAGATATACATATGGCCAATAAGTAAATGAAAGGATGCTCCATGTCACTGATCACTAGGGGAAATGTCCATCAAAATCATAATGAGATACCACGTTACATCCATTAAAATGATTACTTACCACTGGGGAAAAAAAGAGACATAGAAAATGAAAAATATTGATGAGGATGTAGAAAAATCAGAGCACATGTGCTCTGTTGGTGGGAATGTAAATTGTGAGGTGACTCTGGAAAGTAATATGGCAGTCTCTCAAAAAATAGTTACCATATGATTCAGCGATTTGACTTGTGCATTCCTTTCAAAAGAATTGAAAGCAGGGTCTTGAAGAGATATTTGTACACCCATGTTCATAGCAGCATTATTCACAATAGCTAAAATGTGGAAGCAACCCACGTGTCCAATGATAAATGAATGGATAAGGAAAATGTAGTATATTCATACAATGCAATATTATTCAGCCTTAAGAAGGAATGGAATTTTGACATATTTTGCAACATGAATGAACCTTAAAGACATCATGCCGAGTGAAAGAAGCCAGTCACAAAATGGCAAATGCTGCATGTTACACTTCCATGAGGCATCCAGAGTAGTTCAATCACAGACAAAGTAGAGTGCTCGTTGCCAGGGACTGAGGGGGATGAGGAGTTAGTATTTAATGAGTAGAGTCTGACTTCGGCAAGGGACAAGATGGTGGTGGTGGTTGCATAATAAGAATGTACTTAATACCACTAGTTTTAAAACTAGCTTAAATAGTAAATTTTGTATCCTGTATGTCTTAGCACAATTTTTTTAAAAACAGGAATAAAAATCACTGTGGGTTGCTTCCCCTGGGATTGCAGTGGGTTCTCCACAAGCACCACTTTGTCCTTCTCAAAGTTCAGAGCAGGTCCTGTATTGGTGAGACCCAGCCACCATCTGACAGGTAAATGCGGTCTCTATATTTCCCATTCTTCTCTACAAATACCAGATTCATGACTTTTTCTCAAAAGCCCCTTCAAACCCAGTAATGGAAGACTTCTGCCTTCACAAGTGAGAGACTCCCCATCCACTGATTTAACTGGAAATCTAAGGATGTCCAGAGAGCCAATCCTCAGGAGGGGCTGAAGTCAGAACTAGTCAAGGAGGACACGTGCACATTTACATATTATTTGCATCTGCTTTACATAGGGCTGCACAAGCTGTGCTGTGTTCTCAAACATCACTCACGTTGTATTTTAAGACTGTCGCAATCTTTGATTAACATTTAGATCTGCAGTCTGGGTGCCTCGAACTTCTCCAGCCTTCTATGTTTAACCCAGTTTCATCCTTTATCCATGGGCAGTGGGAAGTCCAGGGCCTCTCCCGAGTAGCTGCGGATGCCCGGAAGGACTCTGTACTTTCTCAGAGTTAACACCACCCGTTCCAGTGTTCTGTTCCTGCCTCTAGCTAATCGCCCCTTTCTCAGACCTACCCCGAGCACGCAGCATCACCCAGGCTGTTGTGCATAGCGACTTTGTAATATCAAGTTAGAGATGTTGGAGGGATCACAGTCCTAGAAGCAATTTAGAAGTTCATGTTAGTTGTATCCTTCTTTTTCAAAGTTCCTGAGTCTTCTCAGGGAGTACTCAGTGGCAGCTTTCCCCTTTACATGGTGACCTCTATCCTTTCTCTTCTCCCCTCCCCTTTCCTCCCCTTCTCTCTGCTACTTCTCCCTCCTTCCTTCCCATTCCCTCCTCTCCATTCCTCTCCTCCTCAGTTTACTTTTCTCTCTCAGTGGACCACATGCGAGCCACTCCTTTGATCCAACAGACATGCATTTGGTGCCTAACAAGCCAGTAAATAAGACACACAGTCCCTCCCATCCTGAAGTTTAGTGCTATACTGACAGTCGTCTCCTCAAAAGTAAATAAATAAAATCAGGGAATAAATTGTCCCTGCCACGGTGAGAGATGATAGGGCATATTCAAGAAATTATGAAGGGTAGTCAGCTAAAGTGGAGGATTGGGAAGATGTGTCCATGTGAAGGTCAGGCTGAGGAAAGGCTAATGTGGAAGGACTAAAGGACAAAGCCTTGAAGCTGAAGGATCTCAACATGCTCCAGAACGACAAGGGAGACCAGTGTGGATTTGGAGTGGGGGTGACATGCAGGCAAAAAAAGAAATGAGCAAGGAGGAAGAGGCAGGTGGGGATGTACCTTATAGGGCTTCTGACGCCCTTATCATATATGGATTCCGCTGTTGGTCTGTTTCACTTGGAACATAACAGGGCATCATTCATATTAAAAGCATATCACTCTGATGGCTCAGTGGAAAGCTACCACCCTTCTCATATTTGCCCTACTTTTCTACATTTTCCTGTGCTCATGCTTTCTCATGGGTGCCCTTTAGAACTCCAGACCCGTCTTGAAGAATAATGCAACTTTATCTTCAAGCTATTATAAGGTGGGGAGGAGGGCAGAGAGTTGGGGGCATTGGGGAGCATTATGCAACCTCCCTATGAGGTTGAGGTGGAAACTCAACCTGATGGAATTCTGATTTCCCTTATATCTCTTCCTCTCTGCCCTTCCCTTGTGGTATTAAGACAGAGAATGAGAGGTGAAGAAAATAGTGAAAGAGATGAGCATTGGCCAGATGAATATTTTGGAAAATTCCAACTGAGTGAAAACTTACAGGGATAAATGCAAACCTTGCAGTTGTATGTCTCTGCCCACCATGTTTGTATTTCTGCCATATGTGTTGACAATGTATGACACATTTTGAAAACTGAATTTTCATGCCTTTTTAGTCATTAATGGTATTGACATAAACCTGGTCATTCATCCTGTGGTCTTTGGTGATAGGCAGAACAACTAGGAAGAAAAGGAAGCCCCTGAGTCTTCTGAAAGGGCAAAGGTGAATAAAGGGACCCTAGTGATGGTCTCTGGGAGAATTGACACCTCACCAGAAGGGAAATTTGTGTAGCAATTACTGAAGAGCAAATACTGTTCTGCTTACACATCCAAAAGCAACACCGTCATTACTGCCTACTCCTCAGCTTCTGTGGTGGAATACAGGAAGATTATCTGGCTTTCTCATATGATTCTGTTGACAGCATGATGTGTTTGTAGCAGATGGTGTTCTTTGAACACAGGTGTGTCTTGGCCACTCAGCTCAGAGTAGAATGTTTTGTTTTAAGTTGAAGCAACATCAGGAACTCCATAAAATGTTTAGCAGATTTAGGTAAATGCTTGCTTACAGTCTAATTTGGAAAAAATAATCTCCCCTGTATAGTAATATTTATTGTCAGAATAAGCCAGGTGATACAGAATGATAATTTTTCTAGGCAAACTTAATAGGTAAAATAGATTACTAGGGAATAATGTCTTCATATTTTGGTGTTTGTGCTGCAAGGATCCAGCTAAGTTAAAGATGGTGAGTAAGTGGGAGTTCTGCGATTGTATGCTGTGTAAGTGTCTTACTTTCCATTGCTCAGTACACCTATTGGGCCTTTAGAAATACATTACATGCATTGTTGACAAATAGGACATTTGCCTACAGGTATTTTGCTTTCTTTTTTTTTTTTTTTTTTTTTTTTGGTAAGAAAGAAACTTGCAAGCTCTCCAAAGTGTGTTGTCCACCATACCATAACCCCCTGCCAATCATATGAGTTAAGGCAGATTTTATTGCCAGTCATATTGTACTCCAGTTGAAGTGTTAAGAATGCTGTCTTATCCCTCAGCTGGATTAGCTTTAAAAGGTGATCTTGGAGCCCTGTCAAGCACAGAGTGAGGATTTAAGAAGTGACAAACACATGGCCACGACATTTACTATGAGATTTCCCATAACTGAATTCCTAGCTCCTAGCCAAGAAGAAATATGCAATGGAAGAGCTCGAAAGAGAGCATTTTAGCACAGACACATTTTAAAAGACAGGCAGTTCTTTTTCAGTGTGTTTCGCTTAGGATTTCTAAAGAATCAAACAATACCCTTATCTGAAAAAAAGCTGGGGAGGCAGGAGCAATCTTCTTGACTTGGAACATGGGTTTCTTTCTTTCTATGGCCACGGTCTGTTCCCTCTCTGTGTTATAGGCTCACTTACGGTGCTCAGGACTTCATGGCCTTTTGCAGACAATTTAGCCCTTTGTAGCTCATCATAATCTCATTCCTCATCCCAGCGACATCAAGGGCTTTATGGAAATACCAGACAGATGTGTATGTGCTTCTACAGAGCCTTCAAATAACCCCATCCATCTTACTGGCATTTCTTTGCTGATCAGCAAGAGGTTTACATTATATTTTCTTTTACAGCATCTTCATTACCTTTGTCTCCTACGTCGCTGTCCACTTCCATGTATACCGCATCATCAGCCAGGCTTTATGGTGGCTCCTCTGGTCACGCTCTGTCCCTTCATTCAGCTAGCTTCGGGTTGATCAACCATGCATGTTTCTGAGCAGATGGAACATGCCTTTCATTATTTCTCCTCTGTCCCTTCCAAGAATCCTTACTCCTCTTTCCATTAGATTCACATGAATGCTAGAAAGAGGGACTACACAGCATAAAAAAGACCTAACAGAAGCTTTATTAAAAGCAAATCCGACACACCCGAGATTGGCCCCTACCAGTGCCTGGCAAATGACAGACGATCCAGTGAATATTGCTGGAATGATGACATGATTGAATTACTGATCTTGCTACAGAAAGTAATGAAATGGAGATAGGCCCATTCTAGTTTGGGCCGAAATGGGCAATCTGTGATGCCCAAACAGTGGTCAGTGCTAGGGGCTGTGAAGAAATATGATAGTAAAGAAAGTTCTTACATTTTTTATTAATAGAACCCAACAGTTGAGTAGCAACCTGGGGATCTCTGTAGGGCAGTTGCTTCCAACCTCTGCCAGGCTAATTTGTCTACTGGACCCAGTTCAGGTGGCTTTGTACTAGAACCTGCACTGATGGAGGGCAGTTGGCCACCGTCTGTCACCTCAGACCATCTCACTTCCACTTACTTGTGCCACACTGGAGGTCAACTCCAAGGAGGCTTCCCTTTCCTCTCTCTTGTCTTAGGGAATCTCATCAGTTAGCTCTGTTTGGGGCCTCTTGTAAGTGGAATTTATTCTGCGCATCACCCACTGAACTTAGTGCCTGCCATCCTTTCTAGCTAGCTGGAATTTCAGGCATGACCAGTCCTGTAGCAAATAAAGGAAAGAGACTTGCATGACTTCCAGAAAACTGAGGATTATTATTTATCTCTGGAATTTGGCTTTTGGAAGCAGGGATCTTATGGGAGCTAAGGTAGGAAATTACCACCAATTCTCTTATCATCTATTATGGGTTGAACTGTGTTCCTCCCACATTCATATTTTGAAGTCCTAATGTTTGAAGTTTTGATTCATGAGAAAATTATTTTCTGTTGTTTTGGTTCCCCCCCCCCCCATCTATGGTGCTTTCTTATGGCAGCTCTGGCTAAGTAATACAGCAGCCCACCCTAAGTGTTACTGCGGAACATGTGAGGAAGGACTCACCCCACAAAATAAAACACAGCTGAAGCAGAAAAGATTTCTGGCAAGGACTTGATGACATGATGGTGGGGGCTGGCCAGGCAGGTCTGAGATCCGGAGGGCAGGCCCTCAGGAAGAGCAGTCTGAGCTCTCAGCAGCGGAGATGGCAGTGCACAGGTGACATTCCTTCTTCCTCCTCACGGAAGCTTCGATTCTCCTCTTAGTGCTTTTCACAGATTAGATCTGGCCCACCAAAGTTTCTGAGGATAATCTCCTTTACTTAAAAGAGACACCTGATGGCTGTCGTTAATCCCATCAACAAAGTACCTTCGCTGCAACAAGGAAATTGGTGTTTGATCAAATAACCAGGTACCTAATCAGGTTAACACATAAAATGGACCCTCCTAATGATGGTGATGGCAACTGTCCTTCTCCAGTGTACTCTCCATGGGTGTCAGTCATGCCACTAAGATTCTCACATGTATTATTCACACTTTGATCCCAATTTTTATCCTCATATTATCTATAAGGAGGTTCAGGGAGGTTAAATGATATGTCTCAGATCATACTGGATTAAAAACTGGGTCTGTGTGATCTTCAAATCCAAGCTTTTAACCCCTGGGCTGGTAGCTGTCAGAGAAACAGAAATCCTGGGCTCTCAAGCTCCATCATTAATAAATAGAGGAAACAGTAAAAGCCCCAGGGAGCATCTTCCATGTAAAAAGCGCCCATGAATCTGAAGTGAGGGAGAAGGAGCATATTGTTGGAAACTAGAGCCATACCTGGGAAGCAAAGTTAACCTCTTTTGTTTCCGGGGAGAAATGAGCAAAAACCCAAGTTCCTGTATTTCCTGCACTGGGGACTTGGGGGACATTTCCTCTTCAGCTCACAGGCCAGGTGGGTAGGAGCCTGAACAAGGAACCCTCAGAGGGTATTCCCTGGGCCCTTGTCTCTGCCTGGCTGTGAACCCTCTTGTCTTCCTCCCGTCTGTCCCCGCCCTGAGAACACTGTGGTTGCAGCATTTCCTAATATAAATGCAAGCAAAATAAAATTAGAAATGTGCCAGTGGGAGAAGCCAGCTACCCACAGGCGCCGTAAATTGCCTTTCCCTCTTACCCCTCCTCCCTTCTGCCCACCCCCTCTCACCCCCATCAGGCCACCCTGAATAACCTGCCTTGCCTGGCTGAGTCACTGTTTCTGGAAAAGCAGGGCCAGGGAGGTTCCAGACAAGTCAAGGGAATGATGATTAGCCAAGGATCAGCAGTGAAAAGCGAATGGACCAAAAGAAAGGTGATTAACCTATGTGGGCGGTGGGTCCAGAAGGGCTGCTGGGAGTAGACAGCTTGAGTGACATCTGTCATTTAGGGTCAAGAGGAAGAGAGAAGCACAAGCTGCTAGATGTTGTCATCACATTGTCTACCTTTGTATATGATTCCTTAGTTTCTGCTTTTCTGTTGTTGGCATAATTCTGCACTCCCAGGGAAAGTAATCTGTTGGCTGTACCTTCGATGGCTCAGGGTTTGATGAGGGAGGAACACCTGTTACATTAGCAACCTCCCCACAACCACTCTATTTAAAACCTGTAGCTATACTTCAGTCTATGCAGAAGCTATTTTAGGGTGCAGGGAATTTACAATCTAGGTATACTCCAGAACAGGTTTTCTCAACAGTGTCAGGATCCCTAGGGCCTAGGCACTGACCTTTTTCCAAGCAGAGGAGTCTCATACCCCTGGGAGGCTGAGAACTCTGGCCTAAGGCATTCTCAGCAGCTGCTTTTTTTTTTTTTAAGCAGAGAAGAGTAGCATCAATATTTGAGGAGATTATTGATGATAAAGGGATACAATGCTAAGATGATGAAGAGGGTGGTGACCTTATTATTCATGGAAGCAATAATAGTTCCCTATGATCTGTTTCTGAGCTATTGCTTTGCCATGCGTATTTTCAGAACCATCCCATAGAACATGTCCTTGGATCCTTCCCCAAATCCTGGAAGACAGTATGATTGTCCCATTCTTCTTGCTTTTGTTTTGTAGATGAGAAGAAATAAACTAGAACCAAATTGTTGAACAGCTTGCCAGGATTATGCTGCTGATGGGGGTCCAGAGTGGCTGGCTTGTAGGTCATCTGGAGCCTGGAGGCTGAGCTCCTAAACACCTTGAAACATCCCCAGAAACAGGGGAAGGACTGGACACTTGGGATAATATCGTGAGCAGAGGGCAGGATGCACCTTAATTTCCATGTCATCAGTGGTTCTCCATTCTGCTTTCATATTTGGGTCCCTTGGGATACTTTAAGAAATAGTACTGTCTGTCTCCAACTGCAGATGAGGTAAAGATAATTTTAGATAAGAAAGGCTTGATTATCAATATTTGTTACACGTTCTCCAGCTAAATTAAATGGGCAGCCAGAGTGGAGAACCACTTCCTGAGATCAGAGATTTTTAAAATGTGGTCTATGTATCCAACTTCAATAAGTCTGCTTATAGTTTTCATGCATGAGCATTTACTGAGGGTGGGGGGCATGACTTTTTCTAATTCTCAAAGTTATCTCTTAATGCCAACGAACAAGCCCCCCCGCAAAAAAGATGGGAAATTATTGTCTTGGAGGATGATGGCAGCCATGACTACCTTCAGTTCAGGGCCTACTGTGCGCCAGGTACTAGAATGGGCTCTTCGGATAGGTTATCTCATCAAATCATCCTAACAGCCCTAGTGTTGTCCTGTTTTATGTATGAGGGAGCTGGGGTTCCAAAAGGCCAGGGAACATGCCCAAGATGTCACCGTGAATAAAGGATTGAGCCATAAACCAACTCAAGTCTACTTAATGCCAAAGCCAGTTCTTCCTAATAGACTTCCCTGATGGATGAGGGTTGAAAGAGCCTTGCCCAGAAATAGGGAAAGAGACTCAAAGACAGCTAGAGGGCTTTGCCAGCCAGAGGGCATGCAGGAACTCTAGAGTGGTGCATTGTTAAGGAAGTAAAATATTCCAAGTTTGTACTCTATAGCTCAGGATTAATCTCCACTGTCCTGAGGAATAAGAGAGAAGGAATTTGACATTTCCCTCTTGCCTGGAACCTGATCCTTTCTTGAAAGTTCTGAGCTTCCTTATGGAGAATGTCTTTTTTGCTTTTTGCTTTTCCTGCCACCTTATTCTCTTGGTCTCTGACCATGGATCTCAGTTGAGGAAGTTTTCTAATGAGGCACATATAGACCCTTCATTTAATCAAGAGTATGTCTTTCATCCCTTTTCTTCTAATCTTTTTTCCCCCCAAAGGCCTTATGAAATTTAATTTCATAAGCACGTGGGAGAAGGATGTCCTTCATGATGACATGTGATCTTACCTGGCAAACATGTTTCCCTACAGAGATCCCAGTGTCAGCACGTGGCACGGCCTACGTGTTTCAAGCTAAACACCTCAGAACCTTCCTTCACCCCAGCCTCGTGCATCACTGGCTCTCCTCTTGCTCCAGCCAGTTGGTCACCAGGTCCTCGCCTGCTTCTCAGGGCTGCCTGATCTCTTCCTGCCCATGGCTGTATGTTCCAGCCCTCCTGTCTCTCTCAGACAGGAGGCCAGCGTGGTTCCTGTGGCTCAGCCCTAAACTCCACTTGCTCCTGTGCAAGGCAGCTCTTACTCTTTCATCCACGTCTAATCATGTCTCTCCATACTTGAGACTCTTCGCCGAGTGCTGAAAATGCACACCTGCGTGCGCGCATACGCAAACACACATGGACAAATACAGCTGGCTCTTGATGGCCCAGGGCTGGGGCTGCCAACCCCCTGTATAGTCAGAAATCCACGTGTAACTTATTTTTTTTTAATTTGGAGACACACACACACACACACACACACACACACACACACACACGGAGAGAGACAGACCTTCTTAAGCAGGCTGTATGCTCGGCATGGAGCCTGATGTGGGGTTTGATCCCACAACCCTGGGATCGTGACCTGAGCCAAAATCAAGAGTCATATGCTCAACTGACTGAGCTATCCAGGTGCCCCCACCTGTAAGTTTGGAATCCCCAAGAATTTTACTATAATAGTCTGTTGACTGGAACATTTACCCATGATGTAAATAGTTCACACATATGTTGAGAGAAAGAAGGCAAAGTCAGGGAAGGGTAGAGAGGGAGGGAGAAAGAGAGAATCCCAAGCAGATTCCAGTGTAGAGACAATGTGGGACTAGAAACCACGAGCCATGAGATCATGACCTGAGCTGAAATTGGACATTTAATCAACTGAGCCACCCAAATGCCCTTACATACTGTATTCTTAACAATAAAGTAAGCCAGAGAAAAGAAAATGTGATTAAGAAAATCATAAGGAAGAAGAAAATACATTTATGGTAATATATTGTATTTATTGAAAAAAGTCTGCATATGAGTATAACCTTTGCCATTGAGTGGTCAAGTGTACATATATGTGTATACACACACACTTCTGCAGGTCCTGTAAATAAAGTCCATAATCCACATGGCTGACCCCATGTGACATGGTCTTTCTTTCTGTTCTCCAGTATTTCATTGCTCACTGGTTCCCATCTCTAGAGCTGAGTGCCTGCATATATGAGGCTATCAGTAGGGTGATCTCAGTAGGGTTTTACTTACAGTGAGAAAGGACTTTTTTTGTTTATCAAACAGCTTTATTGAGATGTAACTCACTTACCATAAAACTCACCAGTTCAGTGTTTTGAGGTTTTATTTTAGTATGTTTGCAGAGTTGCACAGCCATCCCCTCAATCTAATTTTAAAACTTTTATTTCACAAAGTATACATACATCTGATCATCACTTTGTACACCTTAAATATACTGCATACAGTTCTGTCAGTTACCCCTCATTATAGCTGGGGGTGGAGCGGGAGAATATTTGCATCATCCCAAAAGATCCTCAAACACAGTAACCATTTACCCCTACCTTCAGCCACAGGCAACCTCCAGTCCCCTGCCTGCTCTCCAGGTTTGCCTATTGAGGATACTTCATGTGCCAAGAATCACGTATTGGGTGACCTTGCATGTCTGGTTGCTTTCACTCAGCATCACATTTCCCAGGCTCATAAGTTGTGGTGGGCATTGCCAGGGAGCCTTCTGTTGTATGGATATACCAAATTTTATTGATCTAGGCACCACCTGGTGCGTATTTGGGTTATTCCCACTTTGGGGCAGTGTGGTTCATGCCACTAGCTGCACTTCATTTAGTGGCATCAATAAATCCAGCGTCTTCCATCTACTGTCAACAAGAGTTTAGCCGGCCATTTGACTCATCAAGGCCTTCATTCTCTTTCCTGTAAAATGGGAATCATGGTGGCATCTGCCTCATGGGTCTCCACGATAATTCATTACAACGATGTGAGTAGAGAGCTTAGCATGGCGTCTGGTACATAATTAGCTCTCCATAAACCTGTGCTATTCTTACCTGATTCTCTCCTTGTTGGAACACAATCATTAGGGGAGCAGCTGTTGACAGCTACTAGTTTTTCACAAATACTTATTTACGTTTTACTACCCTCTCGTCATTTTTTCATTCTTGTCAGTAAACCTGTGATACAGGCATTACTTTCTTGCATTATATGTGAAGACACGAAGTCCAAGAGGACTAGGAACATGTCCACATGCTCATCCATAAATGAAAGTACCAGCTGGAATTCTGGCCAGAACCACTGAATATTTGACCCTAGCTCATTCTCAGAGTATAATAAAGGACATAGCTTCCAAGAGAAAATGTAGACCTGCTTCTTAACCATGGGAAGGAGTGTTTGGTGGACAGTAGCTGTTCACTGTCTTCTAAGAAATAAAGGTTTATTTATAGCAGGAAAGCCTGCAATGAGGCGTCAGAAAGAACTCCCTAATAGTCAGGTTGTGGGGCTCTTGGATAGCTCACTGTGGACTCCTTTCTAGTCTCCAGTGCTGTCACACTGTCTCCAGTGTCTTTGCGATTTTGTGTCTTTATATGCATGACTGCATGCATACACACACATATATATGGTGTTGGCTGCATATGTATTTTTGTGTGGGTGTTTTGGGGTGCATATGCACCTGACCACAGCTCCCTCCTTTGGAGGCCAGGCTATATCATTTCATCTTGATTTTTCTAATCCGATAATTTTTCCCCCAGGGAGTTGGGAAGTGAGCTTAAGCCTTACATTTTCTTTTTCTTCATAATCCCAGCTAAATGCTCTGCAAATCACTATCCTCTACCTCCCGAAGATGTGTTTGGGAGTAGCAATTAAAACATACAGGCCTTTATGTGCCTATGTTTCTTTCATTCTCACTCGATAAGCATGTCATGCTGGACACATGGCTGGAGCTGGACAGAGATGAACACGAGTCAGAGAGCGAGAGGGCCCAGAAGACTGGCCTCCATATCTGATCCCAGTCAGGGAGCTTCTGGAGGAGGATGGACCTTTGAGAGAGAAAATAGTAAGACAGTAACTAGGTGTCACTCTTTCACCAGCCTTCGCAGTAATTGAGCAGAGAAATAGGCAAAAAAATAAAAGAACCATTTTGTTAACCAGTTGTTGTGATTCGGCTCAAGGATTTTAGGGTTATGCAGTGCGTGCCTGTGTTTCTTTTGCTTCTACCCTAGCTGAGAGCCTTTCCCAAGTCATCCCTCTTGGAGTGATTTTTAAAAAAGGAGAGTTTTCAGCAGGGATTGCCTTTTATTTTCTTGCTTCCCCTGCAGTGAGGTAATCAGAAACCTGTCTGGAAGCATCAGAAGCAACGGCTGCTTTTGGTGGGCTTGAACTGGCCCACCTCCCCTGCCGTCGTCAGCCCTGTGCAGAGTGTATTCAGCATAATCTTATCTCTGGGGTCTGGGTAGCCATGTGGGCTGTCCCTAGAAGAGATTACAAAAGTGCTTACTTCCTGCTGGTGGTCACAAGAGAAGGAGAGGGTGAGAGGGCTCTGGGGCCAGACAAAGCGAGCTTTTGCAACTGAACATGGCATTGACCACCAGCAGCCTTCATTAGCCCCATCGTCACAGGCAGCCGGGCTGGCTTTTTGTCAGCCCTGTTCAGAGAAGCCTTGTTAATTCACCCCCATGAAAATGGAAGTTTCATAGGCATTGACATAATTAATGAAGACGCAGGCAGCATGCTCTACCAATTAACACCACAGGGAAAAGTAAAATGGGCTTTTTTTTGGCGTGTTGTGCCAAAGTTAAGGACTGTAACACACAGCAAATAAATAGAGATGCTTTTAATGAGCCGCAAGATCGAGCTGAATAACTCAGAAAGGATGGTGGGTAAACACTGCCAACTCTTTGCACCGTTAAGAGTAATTGATGAGCATAGTTAAAAGTTTGCGGGGTAAAAGGGACTGTCGGGTGCTGCATCCATGCTCATTTATAAATGTATTTTCCCCTGGAAGTAACTGTTAGGTATGTTAAAGGATGTAATGTGCAGTCGGAAACAAATATGATAGACTAGGCATTTTGTAGTGCCCAGAAAATAGGAGACTTAGCTGTTCCAGAACGAATACCGTGGTGGATTTTTCACACTTGATGGGATTGTCTTTGTCAAACTCAACGCAAAAACGGGCTCCTCAGCTGTAGATCTCGCTCTGTGTACATCCTGGAAATGGAAGGAAGGGGATTTTTAGAAGTGGTGTTGGAGCTGTTCCATTCCTTTGAGAAAGCCAGATGGATAATTGAATTATTTTTCTGTGTTCGTAAGATTAAAACATGACCTTCTGCAAAAGCGATTCTTATTGTTTCTGAAAGAGTGCATTTGTACCAAGAGGTTTTTCTGACCATAGATACACAGAAAATAGAAACACAATAGGTCTTAGTAGCTATTTTAGGAATTTTTAAAACTCTGAGTTCAGTTGGTTTTTTGTTAATGTGGTGTATCTGGTCCAATTAAGCTTCATTTTATAATCAAAGTGTCTACAGTGGAAGCACGTCATTCACGCATTTAACCTGAAAGAACTCAATTATGTGTGCCAGGCCAATAACACCCAGCAATTCTACATAGGCTGCAACCTCCTGCCCCCAATAACCATAACAGCAGAAGTGCACAAGGGGAATTGTTGGTGTTAGTGGAGGGCATGCTGTGAAGTGAGCAAAAGAGAGATGACTCAGTATGGTGCCCGGAAGTGGGCCTCAGTTCCTGTCCATCTCTCCTGGCCCCAGGATGTCCTCATGTTAAGCGTGGTTTCATTTTCACATGTGTATCATTCATGCAGCACAGCCCTAAGCACAGGTCAACGGCTGCGCCTATTGTTCAAAAACAGCAGCGCCTTAGAGCACTAGAGAAGAAACCTTCCATCCCAAGTTCTTGAAGGATGGTGTCTGCATACCAGCATGTACGCTCCTAAGCAGTTTTCTAAGATTTCACCACATTTCTGTTCTGCTTTATGTCCTCACGGTGGGTATGACCCTAGTATTGGACCCGTCTCTTGGAAGCCACGCCCTTTTTGGTTACATAGTTTCAAGTAAGATTACTTCATCTTCCTTCCAGTTGAACTATTCTCTGTGCTTCTCAATTATCTGCTATGGAAATGATTTGTGGCAGTATCTTTTCCAATTGTGGTTTCTGGATCTGCCTATGGTCATCTTGGATGCTGGTCTTAAGTGGAATTCAAACCCACTTTGAATTTATTACATCGGGAGTATCCCTAGAATCAACATTTTCATTAGGCATCTTGGTGTCCCCATGACCTTCTGATCTCTAGGAACATTGTGATCCCTTTCTGATTTCTGTCTGTCGTGACAGTATACTTCTGGGACTGCACTATTGGATGTGTTCTCAGGAAATTAAATGAATTTGTATACCAGAAACTGGTAAGAAAGAAACACCTGTCCAGCTAAGAAAACAACTCATTGTTCTACAATCCCAGCAAAGAAGACCTTCCTGTTTTGGGTTTGTCATCAGACTATGAGGTGTGTGACCACACTGTGCCCAAAGATGAGACCAGAATAGTTGTGACTGGTTGAGTTTTGATTTGATTGCTGCATTTTATATGGCAGCTCTTTCTTAGATGTCTCTAGAAGAGCTACCTCTGCTTCTTAGAGTGTGACCCCAGACAGCTGCTTTGCACTTTATCAGGGCCCAAGATATAGTTCGGAAATTGTCAGAAGAAGGGCCTCTCAGCCACCAGGTGGGTCTTAGAAGACAAGGTGACCAAATTATAAAAGTAGGATCCTAAGTTCTAAACCTTTTCTTTACATATTACCCTTCACCCCACATCTCCTCACTTGAAGATTTCAGCGTGGCTATTCACTACCCAGTGAAGTTTGTCAATCCACTGGGATGGTCACGTCTTTCAGAAGTGAGACCCAAGAAAGCTGACACACCAAAAACATTGATGTCTTTTCCCAGAGGAGTTCCTAATGTGTCTTCATCACGCACAAGACCCAATGTCTCAGTGTGTCCAACCACAAAATGGGTAAAAAACCCCATAAAACTCAGAAGAGGTATCTAAGTCTTGCTTTTCTTCTCTGATGGAAAAGTGGAGAGATGGCATTTTATTTTTTTACCATTATTAGCCAACCTGTCAGTCATTGAAAATTTCCTCATGAAGACACAAAGCCAAGTTTTGAATACTGCGTGTCACTCCTTCCAGCTGATCTTATGAAAAGCAGCGGTGAATATTCCAGCTAAAAAAAGATTCCTCATTTCAAAAGCTCAGCTGGAGGCAAGACAGGGCCACAGAAATGACCGGAGCAGAGGAGAGGTGGCCCACATAGGAGATCAGTTTCCTCTTCGCTCTTGTTTATTTTCCACGAATGCAGAGTTTCAGCAGTTGAAATCATAATACTGCATTTGACGGGCCAACAGCCCTAATGTACGAAGTCTCACATTGACTATGCGCGCGGTTTCTGTGTCAGTCCCAATTATTAATACATTCCTCAGCAATGAGAGTTTTTTCGTTCATTCTTACTGAACAGTTAGGGCAGGTGGCGGCCCCCCCACCTCGAAACATGGGTAGGGCAGGGAAGTGACAACCTCATGCATGCTAATGCTCTGTCTCAATAATGGGGCCCAGAGGGGGAGGCAGGGAGGCAGCACCCATAGTGGTTATACATCTGGGTGCTAACATTCTACGTGCTACTGCCTGAGTTCACATCTGCCCGCTGCCCCTGTGAACTGGGTGCTTTTTATAGGTTTCTCAGCACTTAGGAGCCTTTCTTCCTCATAGGGTTGTTGTGCAGATTAAATGAGATAATGTGTCAGGTTAGCCCAATGCCTGACACACAATATGTGCTCTAGAGCAGCTATGATTAAAATCAGAAGCAAGAACCAATGCAGCTCCAGTCAGCTCTTGAAGGCATTCACTGCAAAAGATCGCTGTGGTCAATAGAAGGCATTATTGAGTGGTTTACAGAAAAGGGTCATTGTCCAAGATCCTCATGCACTTAATTTTTCCCAACCAGACTTCTCCTTCATGGTAAATTTGTTGCTGTGAGGGCTGCTCCTTACTCAGTGGAGACTTCTCTGGAGTGTAGCTGTGCCACTCTGGCTTATGCTTCATTCTTCCTCCTCCCAGACTTGCGAGCTAACGCCTGATTGAAGGACAGATTTCTGTTCCGATGTCACAGCATCCTGAGAGGTTAGCTACCAAGCTGGACAAGACCAGGTCACTTGCATCTACACGGGTTAGAGGCTGGAGCACAGGGTGGATGAGCCAGGACCAGCAAGGTTATCATTAAGGGCTGGGTTCAGCCTAAGAATGTAAGTTTGAGATGAGAGCAATGAGAAGGTAAGACCTCTAGCAGAGGGTCGTCACAGTCCAGGTGAAGCTATGTGTGCCTCGAATTCTCAGAGCATGGGAAAGGATTTTCTCTGCCAATGGAATTTGACAGTCAGTAGCAGAGAAGGCTTAAAAATTTGGTGGGTGTCTAATGGTGGGCTACATCAATAAACGTGAAAAGAGAAACCAAGACAAAGTGTTATTTTCATTCAATCATGATAAATTAGTATTGGTAATGTTAATAGAATAACATGATAGATTATCCTTAAGAACTTTACCTATGGGAGGGACTTGGCACAAGTCCCATTTTACAGGTGAGTTAGCTTGGCCAAAGATCATGCAGGAGGTCAAGCCTCCATCCATGTCAGCCTGACTCCCAAACTGTGCTCTTCCCGGTTTGGCCATTTATTTCTGTGTGTCACACAGAAGAGCTGCAGCACTTGTGAATCATTACCCCACTAGGTGCAAAGAGTGCTGGGCATTTTGAGGCCGATGGAAGTGCAGAATATACAATTTCTGCCCTGAATGGAGCCTTCAGTGTGGAATGGGCAAGGTGGCTAGAAGCAGAGAACGTGTTCCTGGTAATTTTTTTTGTTTGTTTTCATCTGATAGAAATGGGGATACTTCCAAAACCAAAAGAGCACATTCTTTTTTCTAGAAGTGGCAATTTCTTTATTAAAATCCATATATCTCTCATGGCTGGTTGGTTAGCACCCCTAATAGTTTAAATGTATTGAGTTGAAGTGGACATATATTAGGGTAGGGACATGTAATGACTTCTCATATGCCTTATGCACTTTCTGAAACTATATGACTTATAGGTATGTAAGAAAAATATGTTATTAATATATTTTTAAATTTATGACTATTAGAATGAACTACTGATTCATTAAGCTGATTGTTCTGGATTTTGCAGGAACTAGGCTTTCTTTATTAACATTTATTCTTGAGGGATGCAGAGGGAGGAGGTGAGGGAGGGAGAGAGAGCGAGCGAGCAAGCAAGCAAGGGAGGGAGGGGCAGAGAGAGAGGGGGAGATAGGATCTGAAGCAGCCTCTGTGCTGTCAGCAGAGAGCCTGATGTGGGTCTTGAACTCACAAACCATGAGATCATCACCTGAGCTGAAGTCAGACACTTAACCAAAACTGAGCCACCCAGGAGCCCCTGCAGGGACCAGAGTTTCAAATAACATTTTCTATCCCAGCCCCCTCCTTTTCTAAAAATAGTCTCAGTTGAAGAAGTCGCTTAATGCAGTAATAACTTTTTGGGAGCAGGTCCACGTTACTAGTATTCTAATTACAGAATGACTTATTTTAGTCTTAGCAAAGGCAGGAAGAAATTACGGAATATGTTTCTGAATATTTGTGATAACATTTACCATGTTTCACGTCAATATGTTCACTCTTTTGAAAGTCGTCAGCAGCCCTGGTGCCATTTGGATTCTTCCCATGGGGTTTGTGGGGTCTGCTGTGACCCTATCACCCTATCACCCCTGACCTGTGATGTCCTCTCCAGGGGCTGTCTAGTCCAGGGGGTCTCAGTCTCACCTTTAAGTGAGACAGGTGCATGTGTACTGCCTCTTGAGCCCCAATCTCAGAACTCGCCATTGAGCTTGGATAGGAGAAGTCTGGGCGTCCAGATTTCAAACCTGTAGATTTTTAGTTGAGTGTGTGTTGGGATGTGATAGAGGTCGTGTATCCAAATAGAAATGTTTATATTGATTAAAATTAAGTAGGAGGATCAAATAATCTATGTTTTGGAAGAGCAAGGAATATTCTGAAATCAATTAAGGTTTTCACTTTTGGGCTGTTCTGGCTGTGTGCCCTAGGTCCTTGTTATTCACAGTATGGTCTGAAGACCAGCACCATTGGCATCACTTGGGGACTGGGTAGCAGTGTAGAATTTCAGGCTCTCCTCCCACACATCCTGAATCAGAATCTGAAATTCCCCATGATCCCTAGGTGATCCTCCGCACTTTGAATTAGAGAAGTATTGCACTAGAGGTCAATGGTGAGGAGGATAGTGATGACAGAGTCTGATTTAGCATCTGCTACATGTCAGGCACTAGGTTAAGGCATTTGTGGGATACACTGCTCTTTAAATTGTTTTTGGAATAGCAATTTATGAAAAGTAGTACGCCCAGTGTGTGATATCTAGACAGAGTTCCAAGAAGCGGGTTATTGTTATCTTGTTTGGTCCTCACAGTGACCCAGTGAAGAAGGTGATTTTGTTTCTCTTCTGTAGATAATGAGATTGTAAATAACTTGCTCAAGGTCCCCAGGTACTAGATGGAAGAGCTAGATTGCCATCTGTCTTTCTCCAGAGCCATACACTCAGCCCGTTTGTTGTACTGCAAAAGAATAGGAAGCATGAATCTAGATGTAAGTTTGCAGATTGTCTGCCTTCCACAAACCACATGAAGCAATTGGATTTTGCTTTGGATTAAAAGAGAACTGTGCTAGGATGGGGGATTGGTGCTTTCTTCCTCCACTTTTCAGTTCATAAGTGACAGAAATACAAAAAAAAAACTGCCTTTAGTCAAAAGTGAAACATGTTCCAAACTGGGTTTCACATATGGCTGGATCAAGGTCACCAAATTGTGACATCCTCCAAAATATGCCTTGAAGTCTCTCTAGGCTCTGCTTTCCTTGGTGTTGACTTCATTGCATGGCACATTCTCCCTGAATGGTGGCAAGATGTTCACCTGTAACTCTGGACTGAGGTCTTACCAGCTTATCAAGACCAGCTTGAAAAGAGTACCTCTTTCTGAATGGTGCAAGGCAGCATCCCAGGG